>NC_090388.1:32853230-33093230 GCF_036365525.1 Heterodontus francisci | reverse complement strand
AATCAACAGCGATTTTAACTGCAGCAGAAATGGAGCAGTAATCAACAGCGATTTTAACTACAGCAGAAATGGAGCAGTAATCAGCAGCGATTTTAACTGCAGCAGGAATGGAGCAGTAATCAACAGTGATTTTTACTGCAGCAGGAATGGAGCAGTAATCAACAGCGATTTTAACTACAGCAGAAATGGAGCAGTAATCAACAGCGATTTTAACTACAGCAGAAATGGAGCAGTAATCAGCAGCGATTTTAACTGCAGCAGGAATGGAGCAGTAATCAACAGTGATTTTTACTGCCCTATTCCTGTTGGTGTTATAATCACCTCTAGTGTGTTTGCCTCAATATTGACTGAGAACCAATGCAGGAACTTATTTTCCTGTCTGTCTCCAGAACAAACTGCTACCAATATAAAAGCTAAACAGTTGCTGCTGCCAGCACGATCAGACGAACCAATTTATTTCATCAGTGGCAATGTCCAACTCTTCATTTACCCATAAAGCCAACATTATGGTTTTCCCGCCATCAGAAAGTTCAACAAGAAGAATGATAAAATCACTGATGTATTTTTGAAATAGGAAACAGTTCCGTCAAATAAGTGTTATAAAAGATTAGTTAATCTTAACTGTGCAGCTGGGATATATACACAAACAATGGGTACATCTGATAGTGTCAGTATAACTCGAGTCAAGTTGGCAAACAGATTGCTCAGCCCACTCCTGCAAGAATTGAGAGCACCTATAATAGGTAATCTCACGCCAAGTGAGCTTCTTATGGGATATGGTACCATTCCAGTCAGCTGTGAATGCACACATTAAAAATGCCTGGTTGGTTGTTGGGTCATTGAAATTATTTGGTTATTTGTGACATTATGAAAGAGGCATAGACTATAAGAGCAGGGAGGTTATGATGGAGCTGTATAAAACGCTGTATAAAACGCTAGTTAGGCCACAGCTGGAGTACTGTGCACAGTTCTGGGCACCACACTATAGGAAGGATGTGATTGCACTGGAGAGGGTGCAGAGGAAATTCACCAGGATGTTGCCTGGGCTGGAGCATTTCAGACTGAAAAGGCTAGGGTAGTTTTCCTTAGAACAAAGAAGGATGAGGAGGAACATGAGGTATACAAAATTATGAGGGGCATTGATAGGTTAGATAGGAAGAGACGTTTTTCCTTAGCGGAGGGGTCAATGACCAGGGGGCATAGATTTAAGGTAAGGGGCAGGAGGTTTAGAGAGGATTTAAGGAAATTTTTTTTTTTACCCAGAGGGTGGTTAGAATCTGGAATACACTGCGTGAAGTGATGGTAGAGGCAGGAACCCTCACAACATTTAAGAAGTATTTAAATGAGCACTTGAAACGTCATAGCATCCAAGGCTGCGGGCCAAGTGCTGGAAATTAGAATAGTTAGGTGCTTGATGGCCAGTATAGAAACGATGGGCTGAAGGGCCTGTTGCTGTGCTGTATAACTCTATGTCTCTAAGGGATGAAAAAAGCTTCTCTAAGGTCATTAAAGATTAGCTACCCAGGGAGCCAAACTTTGCATGTGCATCCAAGTACACAGGTACTGTGTTCCTTTGTTATTTAATTCAGTGAGACCTACTCTGAGATGCAGTCACCAGCATAACTCAGGCCTGAGCCTGGAATGTGTAATATCATGACACCTTAGGCTGAAATCTTCCTGGTCCCTTGGAAATGGCTTTGGAAGTGAGGGGAGCTGGGAAAGTACAGAAAATCCCATTGGGATGGCACGCCGACACCGTTCCACCTCTGGGCCCATGGAGACGGGCAGCCAATCGATCCAATTAAGGCCCCAATCAAGGGCCATATTCTACGCCATCAAAACTTTCCTGGTGTCGGACCGGCCCCCCGCTGAGTCCGGAGCCCGGCAACTGCACAAAAGAGGCCTCCCGGTGACAGGTTAGAGGGCCATCAGAGCCTCCTCTCAAACCCCCAATAATGAAGCCGCATGACTGAAACTGCTCCTCCGCACTGATTGCCCTAACAGCTCCGGGCCTTAACTGGATAGTGAATGGGAAGACGGCCTGTTAATGGGACACCTCCCATAGGATTGCAGCACCATGCGGATGTCAGACACCAACGGGGTTGGGACCTGGAAATGTTCCCAAATCTCTATTATTTTCTGTGTCTGGAAGATTCCAGCCTTCGTTCTTCTTCTTTGGCCTCCTTGTCTCGAGAGACAATGGGTAAGCGCCTGGAGGTGGTCAATGGTTTGTTAAGCAGCGCCTGGAATGCATATAAAGGCCAATTCTAGAGTGACAGACTCTTCCTCAGGTGCTGCAGATAAAATTGGTTGTCGGGGCTGTTACACAGTTGGCTCTCTCCTTGCGCTTCTGTCTTTTTTCCTGCCAACTGCTATGTCTCTTCGACTCGCCACACTTTAACCCAAGCCTTTATGGTTGCCCGGCAGCTCTGGCGATCGCTGACAACTGACTCCCACGACTTGTGATCAATGTCACAGGACTTCATGTTGCGTTTGCAGATGTCTTTAAAGCGGAGACATGGACGGCCGGTGGGTCTGGTACCAGTGACGAGCTCGCTGTACAATGTGTCCCTGGGGATCCTGCCATTTTCCATGCGGCTCACATGGCCAAGCCATCTCAGGCGCCGCTGGCTTAGTAGGATGTATATGCTGGGGATGTTGGCCTCCTCGAGGACTTCTGTGTTGGAGATACGGTCCTGCCACCTGATGCCAAGGATTCTCCGGAGGCAGCGAAGATGGAATGAATTGAGACGTCGCTCTTGGCTGACGTACGATGTCCAGGCCTCGCTGCCATAGAGCAAGGTATTGAGGACACAGGCTTGATACACTTGGACTTTTGTGTTCTGTGTCAGTGCGCCATTTTCCTACACTCTCTTGGCCAGTTTGGACATAGCAGTGGAAGCCTTTCCCATGCGCTTGTTTAATTCTGCATCGAGAGACAGGTTACTGGTGATAGTTGAGCCTAGGTAGGTGAACTCTTGAACTACTTCCAGAGTGTGGTCGCCGATATTGATGGATGGGGCATTTCTGACGTCCTGTCCCATGATGTTCGTTTTCTTGAGGCTGATGGTTAGGCCAAATTCATTGCAAGCAGCCGCAAACCTGTCGATGAGTCTCTGCAGACACTCTTCAGTGTGAGATGTTAATGCAGCATCGTCAGCAAAGAGGAGTTCCCTGATGAGGACTTTCTGTACTTTGGTCTTCGCTTTTAGATGGGCAAGGTTGAACAACCTGCCCCCTGATCTTGGGTGGAGGAAAATTCCTTCTTCTGAAGACTTGAACGCATGTAAGAGTAGCAGGGAGAAGAAGATCCCAAACAGTGTAGGTGCGAGAACACAGCCCTGTTTCACGCCACTCAGAATTGGAAAGGGGTCTGATGAGGCGCCACTATGCTGAATTGTGCCTTTCATATTGTCATGGAATGAGGTGATGATACTTCGTAGCTTTGGTGGACATCCGATCTTTTCTAGTAGTCTGGAGACCACGTCTGCTGACGAGGTCAAAGGCTTTGGTAAGATCAATGAAAGCAACGTAGAGGGACATCTGTTGTTCGCGGCATTTCTCCTGTATCTGACGAATGGAGAACAGCATGTCAACGGTCGATCTCTCTGCACGAAAGCCACACTGTGCCTCAGGGCAGACGCGCTCAGCTAGCTTCTGGAGCCTGTTTAAGGCGACACGAGCGAAGACTTTCCCCACTGTGCTGATTAGGGAGATTCCACGGTAGTTATTGCAGTCACCGCGGTCACCATTGTTGCACAATGAAAAAAATGCAGAAAGTGACTAAATCCACTAGAGGTCAGTAAAACATAAATGATCTGAGAGCTGAAATGTATTTTAGTGCCCAGATTCAAAAAGCAGCACAAAGATGTTGACTTTGATCTGAAGGCCAGACAGTGCGTGAGATTTGTTTTTAAAAAGTTTTGTAATGAGTTACACATCTGAATCAACCAAAAGTGACTTTTGTTGAAGAATTAAGTGTGAATGGTGTGTATTACATATATGGTTGTCAATTGTATCATATGTTTTCCTATATTACAATACTCCAAATTGTTTCCTGGGGTAACATTCTCAACTGGAGATGCAATAATGGCCTGGAATTTCCTTCATCATCCCTTTTAAGCCAAAATTACATCAAAATTTACACTAGTTTCTATGCTGATCTTGCCAATGGAAATTTATGTCCAAAATTTTTGCAGAGTGTATTTGCCTCTGCTGGAATGTAAAATCCAGCATAAAAGGAGCGCAAATGCAACAACGCTAATAGGGGCCCACAGTGACTTGACTGCGAACTCCTGCCATTGCACCTCACTGTCAGTACCTTTTCCCTCTGCATTATTTTGCAGAACAGTGATATTCCCATTGTGAAGACTATTCCAGCTGCATAGTTCTACTGAAAACATGGGAGCGGACAGGGTCTGAAAAATTTCAGGTTCACTGAGACTGACAGCAGATTGTGCAGATTTCAGTGAGAGGAATTCAAAAGAAATCGCTCAGAAAAATCATTATCAAATTAGCAAACCAGAAATCTCAGTTACATAGATACCAAATGGCTTATAGAATCATAGAAATTTACAGTGCAAAAGGAGGCCATTCAGCCCATCATACCTGTGCCGGCTGAAAAAGTGTCAACCAGCCTAATCCTACTTATCAAATTTTTGGCCTGTAACCTTGTAGGTTACAGCCCTTCAAGTGTACATCCAAGTACTTTTTAAATGTGTTGAGGGTTTCTGCCTCTATCACCCTTTCAGCCATTGAGTCCCCACCAATCTCTGGTTTAAAAAATTTATCCTCAACTCCCCTCTAATCCTTCCAGCAATTACTTTAAATCTCTGCCACCAGTTATTAACCTGTTTACTAAGTAAAATAGGTCCTTCCTATCCAATAAGTCTAGGCCCATCATAATTTTATACACCTCAATTAAATCTCCCCTCAGTCTCTTCCATTCCAAAGAAATTCTCCACTCCTGGCAACATCCTTCCTGTAATGGAATGATCAAAACTGTATGCAGAACTCTAGCTGTGGACCAGCTAGTGTTTTATATAATTCTAGCATAACCGCCCTGCTCTTATATTCTATGCCTTATCTTTTATTTTCCAAAAATAGGCTTTATTCATAAAAATTAGCAAAAATACATGCAAAACAGTTCAATAGTTCAAATTTCACATTTCGGGAAGTACAATAGAGATCAGATTTCTTTGATACAGAAACATGAAGTGCCTCACAATTCTTGCCATTCCATTTTATATGCAATGTACATTGATATTACACAGCAAAAAACATTTTGGTGTATCCAGCCCGAGGGGTTTTACACAGGTTCCAGACCCTTGGTATACTATGGCAGGAGGACCTTACACAGTGGCTTTTCCCCATTTCTGTGCCTTAACTAATAAAAGAAAGTATCCCATATGCCTTTTTAATACATTATACACCTGTCCTGCCACCTTCAGGGATCTGTGAACGTGCACTCCAAAGTCACTCTGTTCCTCTGCGCTTCTCAGTATCCTACCAATTATTGTGTATTCCCTTGCCTTGTTTGCCCTCCCCAAACACATTATCAGATCGGGAGCAGGCTGGTAGAGGACCTTTGACTTCCAGATGTTTAACTTAAGGCCGATTCTTTCATACGCCTTCCGTGAATGCATTGACGAGGGTTTGAAGCTCGGCTACTGAGTGTGCGCATACGCAAGCATTGTCAGCATACTGCAGCTCGATAACAGAGGTTGGGGTGACCTTGGTTCTGGACTGGTGGCAACGTAGGTTAAATAGTTTCCCGCTCGTCCTGTACAGTAGATCTACTCCGACAGGGAGTTTCAAGAAGAGGTGGTGTTGTAGCGAGGAAGATGGAAAAGAGCGTTGGTGCGATGACACAGCCTTGCTTGACCCCAGTTTGCACTCAGATTGGGTCAGTGGCAGATCCGTTGGCGAAGATTACAGCTTGCATGTCGTCATGCAGCAGGCGAAGGATGGTGACGAATTTCTCCAGGCAGCCAAATTTGAGGAGGATGTTCCATAATCCCTCCCGGTTGATGAGCCGAAGGCCTTTGTGAGGTCAAACGTGGCCATGTATAAAGGTTGCTGCTGTTCCTTACATTTTTCTTGGAGTTTTCCAGATTGTGATTTGGTCGGAGCTCTTCAGCCACGGGGAGGAGGTGATTGAGAAGGACTCTTGCGATTACCTTCCTTGTGGCGGACAGCAGGGATCTCCCTCTGTAGTTACCACAGTCGGTCTTGTCGCCTTTTTTGAAGGTGGTCACAATTACAGCATCTCGGAGATTCCCTGGCATGCTCTCCTCCTTCCAGATGAGGGAGAAGAGTCAAGAGTGCCTCTCCACCGTATTTTAGAATTTTTGCAGGAATTCCGTTTATGCCGGCGGCCTTATTTTTTTTTAGCTGTCAGATGGCCTTTTCGATTGCCTGTCAGGCTGGGGTTGTGCTGAGGTCACAGCGCAACACTGCCTCCCTCCAACCCCCCATGGCTATCAAGATCCATGGCAAACCACTGGATCACTTCGCATACCTTGGGAGTTTCCTTTCAGCAAAGGCAGACATCGATGATGCAACTCAGCATCATCTCCAGTGTGCCAACGCAGCCTTCGGTCATCAGAGGAAAAGAGTGTTTGATGACAAAGACCTCACACCTGGCACCAAGCTCATGGTCTCCAGTGTTACCTGCCCTCCTGTATGCGTCGGAAACATGGACACTGTACAGCAGACATCTCAAAGCCCTGGAGAGATATCACCAGCAGTGCCTCCACGAGATCCTGCAAATTCAGTGGCAGGACAGGTGCTCCAATATCAGTTTCTTTTCTCAGGCCAACATCCCCAGTATCGAGCCACTGATCATGGCTAGTCAGTTACGTTAGGTGGGCCACATCATCCGCAAGCCTGACACAAGACTCCCAAAACAAGCTTTCTACTCCGAGCTCCATCATGGCAAGAGGCTACCAGGAATGCAGAAGAAACATTACACGGATGTTCTTAAAGCCTCCCTCAAAAAATGTGACATCTCCACTGATTCATGGGAATCTCTTGCCCGAGATCACCCAAAGTGGAGAAGAAGTATCCACAATGGTGCCAGCCAGTTTGAACAACGTCGACATGCACAGGCAGCGACCAAGTGCAAACAGCGGAAGGAGCGCTCGGAAATTCAAGCACCCCATTCACTCGCTTCATCAAACACCACCTGCTCTACCTATGGCAGAGTGCGCAGATCCAGAATTGTAGTATTCAGCACCCAAGGGCCACAACCGTGGAGTGGAAGAAAGTCATCCTCATTCCTGAAGGACTGCCTAAGAAGAAGAAGAAGATCAGATCAAATTCCTTTCCTGCCCTCCTAACCAGTCCATAGATATCTTGCTACTGTCTCAAACTTACTTCCTCACTATCAACCACATGGCCAATTTTTGTATCATCGGCAAACTTCAAAATCATGCCCCAACATTTTATATCTAAATTGTTGATGTCTACCATGAAACACAATGGACTCAGTACCGAGCCCTGCGAACCCCCATAGAAGACAGCCTTCAAATCACAAAAACACCCATTTTACCCCTTGTTTCCTGCCATTGAGCCAATTTTGGATTCAGCTTGCCACTTTCCCTTGTATCCCATGGGCGTTCACTTTTCTTACTAGTCTGCCATGTGGAACCTTGTCGATAGCCTTGCTAAAATCCATGGAGACTACATCAAATGCGTGACCCTCAACAACACTCCTTGTTACCTCTTCAAAAAATTCAATCAAGTTAGTCAGACATGTACTTCCTTTAACAAATCCATGCTGACTATTCTTGATTAATACTTCTTTTCTAAATGTCTCTCAGAATTTTTTCCAATAATTTGCCCAACACTGAGGTTAGATTGACTGGTCTGTAATTACTCAATCCTTCCCTTTCTCAACAAGGGTACAATGTTAGCAGTCCTCCTGCACCACACCTGTAGCCAGAGAGGATTGGAAAATGATGGTCAGAGCCTCCACTATTTCCTTTTAACAGCCTTGCATACATTTCATCCAGGTCTAGCGATTTATGTACTATCCAAAATGCTGAACTCCTTAATATTTCCTCTCACTGTGTTTATACCATGGAATAGAGTCATTTACAGCACAGAAGAGGCCACTTGGCCCATCACGTCCATGCCAGAATCCTTCTCCATAGCTACAATGTCTGCATCATCCCCCTCTTTTGTGAAGACACACAAATTATTCATTAAGAACCATGCCCATGTCTTCCGCCTCCACACACACAGGTTACTTTTTTGGTCTCTGTAGGCCCTAATCTTTCCTTAGTTATCCTCTTGCTTTTTTTTATATATTTATAGAACAGCTTTGGGTTTTCCTTGATTTTGCTTGCCAATATTTTTTCATGCCCTCTCTTTGCTTTCCTAATTTCCTTTTTAATTTCACCCATTCACCTTCTATACTCCTCGAGGCTTTCTGCAGTATTGAGCTCTCGACATCTAACATAAGCTTCCCTCTTTTGCCTTATCCCACCGTGTGTGCTGCTTGAAACCCAAGGGGCTCTAGATTTGGGAGTCCCACCTTCTTTGTGGGAACATATTTGTTCTGAACACTTCAGGCCAAGGTGCACCTAAATGTTTGGGTGTAAAGCTACCCCAGCACATTTCAGGTGTAAATGCAGGAAACTTGCACGAGCTGGTCATTTGCATGGGGGTAGAGCTATGCTGAGGGTTTGAGCAGAAGTATCTTGGAAGTAGCAGTAAAATTGGACATGCATGTACTGATGTTTCAGCATAAAACCAGCATATATCCCTTGCACACAAATTTGCTTGCAGAAAACAGCAATCATAGTTAATGCTGCAAAAGCTCCAAGAAATTACTGCCCATATTTTGGTTATAAACCATGGCCGGGATTTTATGGGCCCCCTGAAGGAGGTGGGGCAGGGGGGCACGGAGTATTGCAATGGGTGACGGGGGAGACGGCGGGGCGGAGGGTCCGTTGCCTCCCTGTCACCGTGATCTTCCCGGAGGCGGCCATTCCACCCAGAGGCCAATTCAGGCTCTTAAGTGGCCTATTAATAGCCAATTAAGAGCCTGGTACCACCGCCGTTGGGATCTTACCAGCAGTGGGGATGGGGGGCCTCCGCCATGTGAAGC
The DNA here is from genome assembly GCF_036365525.1 of Heterodontus francisci. Lineage (NCBI taxonomy): Eukaryota > Metazoa > Chordata > Chondrichthyes > Heterodontiformes > Heterodontidae > Heterodontus > Heterodontus francisci. Next base: position 33,084,115 of record NC_090388.1, on the reverse strand, counting down.
ACCCTCCCTGCGAGCTTGGTCGGGGGGACTCTCCATGGGCAATTGGTGCCCCCAATGGGAACAACATTACCCCCCGGGACACCCCTCCCCCTGGACTTCACCACCACCACCCTTCTTTAAAGGGGCGGGGATCCTGGCTCATGAATCCTTAATTGAAAAACACCAGAGGATCTCTCCAGCGGGGCTGCGAAAATGCAGAGGGGGGGTTCCCCTGCCTTTTCTGCCTGGTGCAGGGAGGCCTGCCTCCAACACAACATCAAGTCCCATGATTCCAGTTGTTTATGATTTATTCTAGAATATGTTCTGTGAAATTCTTCTTTAACCTTATGGGTATATGAGTATATGGGTCAGGAATTTAAACATATTCAATTAATTTGAATATGTATTTGTAATTTGAAGGACTTTAAAGAGACTGATGAAATAAGATTTACAATTAACTTTCTTTTGCCTAGGTGCACCAACAGCCTGTATTTGAGGCAGATGATAGCATAGCTTTTGCTGATCGCATCACTAAAGATTTCATACTGGAAGATACTTTCAAGTTACTGTTATCTGGAAATTCTGTACTGGGTGAAATATATGAAGCTTTAGAAAATATACACCAATCTGTGAGATTGAAGGTAAGATTTTGGAACTGCGTTTCGACCATATTATTCTGTTACATAGAATCTACAGCACAGAAACAGGCCATTCAGTACTACTGATCTATGCTAGTGTTTGCACTCCACATGAGCCCCAACCCCATATTCCTGTATTCTCTTCCCCCTCATGTATGCATCAAGCCTCTCCTTAAATACATTAATGCTTTCTGCTTCAACGCTCCATGTGGCAGCAATTTCCACTTTCTCAGCACTCTCCGTGCAAAGAAACTCCTCCTAAAATCTTTATTTGATCTGTTAGTGGCTAACTTGTATTTATGCCCCTTTTTCTGGGCTCACCCACAACTGGAAACAGTTTATCATGTTTTGTGACACCAGGTAATGAGGGAAGTATATCATACATTCTACTTTCCTAACAATATTGGACACTTGTGCGTTCCTCGCATATTGGGCTGGATTTTAAGAGCCCAAATTTGCTCCTGAAGAGCCGCTGTGATCTCCCATGCGGCGGCTCATTTAAATAGCTGGGGTGGGCCGACACCCTGAATCACATGGAGGGGGTGGGCTGTCCGACGCCAGCAATGGTGTCAGCTTCCTGTGCGCAGGCGCTAGCACCATTTGTAAAGGGCAGCCAACCATGCCGGCATATCTAAATTTGTTTAAATATACCTCCCAAAATTTATCAAATAAAATTCTAACATCCCTTTCCCACTTCCCAATAACAATTGCATTAACTATTTGTCCTTCCCCCGCAAAACATTTACTTTTTAAATCTGATCATCCGCTCCCCACCCCCCCAAGACTGCACAAAGTTTAAAGATCACCCCTTCCCACCATCCCCTACACGCATTACATTTATTTGAACCCGTTTTCTCCCCGCACTGGAAATATTAACTCCTTCCCCCTCCCCACCAGTGTCACACTGGCTTTCGCCAGACGGGGAATTGAAGGCACAGGAGTGCCCGTCGCTGCACTGAGGATCACGGCGGGCGCGGAAGATTGTGGGTGCATTCATTTAAATTTATTCATGTAATTGATTTAAATATGTAGATGCAGGTCCCATCGCCCAGTGGCGGGGGGCCGCCATGGAGCCTTGCCACTGCTGGGAGGATCGGGCTGGGTCCTCTTTTTTTATTTGTTTGTGGGATGTGGGCATCGCTAGCTAGGCCAGCATTTATTGCCCATCCCTTATTGCCCTTGAGAAGGTGGTGGTGAGCTGTCGTCTTGAACTGCTGCGATCCTTGTGGTGGTGCACCCTTAGAACTGTTGGGGAGGGACAGATGGGAAACTGGGCTTTTGAATAATGGGGAATCTTCTTAAACTTTTAAATATCAGCAATGGGCCACTTACTCTGTGGCAAGGCACCACAGCAATATTCCACCCTCTCCACCAGAGGCGGGCACCATAGTTGCACTGTTAATGGTGCAGGCGCCCACCCAAAACATATAAATGCTTAAAAGTGAGCTGGGGTCAGGGGTGCATCCAGGTGGCAGGACAAAGTTCTGGTTCAACTTAAATGTTGTCCCCAAAACCCTCCACTGGCTTTTCTACCTTATGGTTAAGGTTCTAAAGACTCAGGTAATCCTCCACACTTGCCCTGAGGCCTCTAACAAAAGAAAAACATATTCCACCAGCTCTTTTCTATCATTAGAAAGGCATGCATGGAGCTCCATTTTGCCCCATTCTACAACCGCTAATATGGGTGCTCCCATGTACCACTGTTAAAAGGGTGTCCATTATCGTACTGCTTGGCACATAACTGGGTACATCAGGGGGATCTTTCACTTCAACTTTCCAAGCACACACTGGGATCACATAACAGGAAAATGCCCATCATCTCTATGTTCATCCACCATAAGCTGTATCTTTCAGAGCCTTAGGAGGGTTTATCTAGTGAATGTTAGCCTTCTTTGAGTACAGTGCACATATATCAATTTTAGAGGCAAATACTTCAGGAAGTTTCTGGAATTTGATGCACGAATGTCAACTCTCTCAGAAGCCTCAAATCATATACTTTTTGTATTTGAAACTACAGAAATGATTAGTATTGACTACAGTTGTGTGCATATATATTGTCTGTGACGACGTTCATTTATATCTTTAGTTTAGCTGTGGCTGAGTTCTCTTCATCTGTTTATTTGAATTGCAGAATCACAGCCACTTCCAGAAACATGAGCTGTGTCTGACTTCAAGAGATCTAACTGCCATTATTAATTTTCAAAAGGAGTTCAAAAGCCAAGGACAATTTGAATTGGTATGTAACTAGATAGTAAATTTAGTTAAGGTCAGGTTGATGTTTAAGACCAAGCTAATTAAGTTTAATAAAAATTGGAGAATTTCATGTTAAAAGTCTCCTTAAATACATCTGATATTGTATTGCAGTTTAATCTACTGAGATATTTGTGAAAATCCCATCATTTTATTTGATTGTATAAAGTTGAATCCTTTCATACAGGCATAAACAAAAACTGTTATTTGATCAGATTTTTAGTTTGTTTTTATTCATCTCTCTGATCTGTAGATCATGTATTTTTATAATTAATGCACACGGAAGTCATATATGAAAATGAGAGTGTTAAAAATTGTTGTTTCATGATTTCAATTTTTAATTATAACTTGTCTTTTTTCTACAGCTTTATCCATCCATTAATCCAGACTACCAAAGGATATTATATGCACTTTACCACAATCTTGATCATGCATCGGAAACAAAATCTGTTCTTGCCGGGCATCTGCTATTTTCAGAGCTACATAACAAGTTCCAAGCACTGAACTTGCAAAAGAGTTTAAATCATTTCACATGGTAAATAGATTTCAGCTTTATTTATTTTAATATTTTAAATGTACTGTTGAGAAGATCATCAGGGGTCTTATATATTTGTGTATAATTTGAATAATTTTTACCACTGTTAGGGTAATATGTGTGTGAGGGGGGTCATTTTATAAGGCATGGAGTGGGAGACCCTCATTGTCCATTGAGGAATGGTAATGTTTGGCGGAGAGTAAAGGATGAGTGCTGTTCTTGCTGGCTGTATTTGTGATTTTTTGGCCAGCCTATTGCATTTTATATACAATAAACTAGAACAATATTCACCCTTTGCTGTCTGGCTCCCTATTCCACTTTATCCACTGCTGGTCTCCTGCTTCACTATAACCCCACTACCCTCTTGCTTCACTTTATCTTCCACATGTTTTTTGCTATAAAGAAATAATTTTTTAATATTTTGATCATTTTATAAGTGAGTGTATTCTATAATTGTGATTTTTTTTCAATTAGTGTTATTGGCTTTTATTTGTTCTTGGGTGATGCTAGGACTAATTGAATGGCAGATGGATGTTCATGCTGTGCTCAGGTGCAGCTACAAGAATACCATCGATAATAATGGGATTTTAGTGTTTTGCCATTGTACTGGCATGAGAACATCTCTGAGGGATTGCAATGCTAAAGGTGCTCAGGTTTTCATGTCTGGTTTATTTACAAATAATACTACATGGATAGACGAGTTTTAACTTAGACATCAACCTCTGCTGGGAAAAGAGCACAATGGCAAGTTGCATCAAGTCAATAGTGAGTGGTCTTCAAACATCACAATTCAATTGTTTCCCCAGGTATCTTTATCACAATTACTGGAGAAATGTGTAATAATGAGAATATGAGGGATGGGTAACACAGCTATTTATTAGCCATGAAACTGGTCATCTGGTTTTCTTATACTATGTTCTTTTTCTTAATAGGGGGCAATCTCTACCAATACCTTCTCATATAATTGAAAAGTTTGACAACAGCAAGATGGGTAAGGCATTCATTAATTTTCAATAGATATAATTTACTGATGACATAAACATTTTAAATTCAAAATATGTAATTAATTCTATGCGTCATATATATTTGAGTAAGAGCATGCCACCCTTTGGGTATTGAATGTTCTTTTGCAGCTTTCAAATGATGAGATTTCTTTTAAAAAGTATCTTCAAAAATCTTTTCTATACAGCAGAATGTTGCAATGCAGGGATAAAAGAACATACAGAACCATAAAATGTAAATCCTGCTTCAGGAAGGAACAATTAGTAATACATTTTAAGTATGTGAATACTGTGTTTCAGATTTCTTCTCTATGCTTACTTAAAATTTGAGTCTATTAATCCCAAAAATATTTTACAGAAACTAAAGAAACATGTTTGAATATTGCATTTTATGAATTATTGTTTAATTTTTACTAATATTAATGTTTCTTTTATGCAGGTCAGTACAGACCAAAAAACTGCAGTACAGGTAAAATGTGTTTCTTGTGTGTAGTTCAATGAACAATTTAATTACTTCCAGCATCTTTGATCATTTTCTAGTAAATACATTTTTATATTCCTTTGGTATTGGGGAAGTTGGGCGATGTAAAAGAGCAAAATAGTTGAATATATTTTCTGATTGGCAGAATTCATCTATGAGCATTTAATATGCCTGTACTACATTGCCCTGTGCAATATTTTAGACAAGTGTTAACTCATTTATTTTTAGCAAGTGGAATATAGTTTGATGATATTAGGTGTTTGTATGTTAAATTTGATGGTCAGGAAATACACACCATTTTCTTTTCAATTATGGGATTTGGGTTCAAATGTACTCGGGTTGATGGAATGAAGGCCTTTTTTCATGATGCCTGTTAGGATCCTGCATGAACTAAGTTTTGGCTCCATCAACAACAGCTTCTTGATTACCTTCAACATTTTGTGTGATTGGATTGATCTCATTGCTGCCCACTGGTCTGCTCCCACACAGTTCAGTAATCATACTGAGGAAGAGCCCAGCAGCTGTGATGTGGGTTGGAGTAAGTACGCATGAGTTTGCTGTCTCTTGGGGTGATCCCACTTTGACTGATCCAACATCCTTGTGCAGGAGACAGCAGATGTGCCTCAAAACAGAAAGGACCATTCAACAGGGTGCTGTAACATAATGGTTGTGTTACTGGACTAGTAATCCCACAGTCTGGACAAATAATCCAGAGAAATTAGTTTAAATCCCAGACGACAGCAGGGTATTTGAAACTTAATTAAATAACTGGAATAAAAGGCTGGTATCAATCAGTGTTCCCTCTAAGCTGCACGGGTGTGCAGCCATGCAATAATCGGGAATGTGCCATGCAGGGTTCAAACAGGCCACACACAGCAAATAGAAGATAGAGGGAACATTGGTATCAGTAATGCTGACCATGAAACTACCTGTTGTCGCAAAACCCCATCTGGTTTACTAATGTCCTTTAGGGAAGGAAATCGGCCGTCTTTACCGGGTCTGACCTATATGTTACTCCAGGGCCATAGCAAGATGGTTGACTCTTAATTTCCCTCTGAAATGGCCTTGCAAGCCACTCGATTATATTCAAGAAGATGGCTCATTAGGGATGGGCAATAAAGCTGGCCTTGCCAGTGATGCCCACATCCTGTGAATGAATTTTTTAAAAAGCAACGGATTTGGCTGACTCCGTTGTAGAACTATTTCTTGAATCGACACAAGGAGATATAGGACCACCTGAATCCCGACAAGTTCCCACTGAAAGACCACAACTAACCAGTGCATATTTTATCACAGGGCATTCACTTAGAAGACGTTATTGGTTAAGCGGTTAGTTAGCACACACGATACATCAGTGCTAAGGGTAAGTACCATGGTAAAGCTCACTGACATCATTCTCGTATCACATTAAGCAGGGTAATATCAGCTGCACCGTATTTGAACTTTTTCTGAAGAATTTTTTCTGATTGTGTGGAATAAGGGAGCAGCACAACAAAGCATGGTCATTGATGGTAACTGACCAAGTGAAGAAGATAATGTTTAGGTGTCTTTATAGCATCCATGTGGTCAGGAGAGTTCCTTAAAGGGACATTCAGATAAATATATCTTGGGTGAGTGTCTGGCGGACTAGCTGTTCTGGCTGCAATTGTGTATTACGAACTATGTCTTCATGGTTTGTGGCTAGCTCCTCATGGTCTGTGTCTACCTCCTGCTCTGACTTTATTTCCAGATTGTCTTTCTTTTTCCCACTTTTTTTATATTGCAAAGTTATGGTGTACGCAGCAGACAGCAAAGAATTTGGAGACCATTGGGGTGCTATGCTGTAGATGCTCCAATATCTGTCCAACTGATGTCACTGCTTAAATGGTGTGCCCAGTAATGAAGCATGAGCTTCATTGCATACCTGCTCTGCCTCTGTCCGTGGCTGCTGCAAGAGCTTCATTAGCCAGGGTTGAAGAGGGAGCCTTGCCCTCAATTAGTCATCCTTAGAGTCTCTTTTCTCCTTTAAATAAGCCTGGTACATAGGATTGGTGCAACATTTATATAATGTAGATGTTGCCTGGGATATGAGTATTGATCTGCATAATATTGAGTGATTGAGGATGGAGAACCTCTTTCTTTTATTATGTCATTGCATTGCGGCCAAGGGGTCTACATGGCCACATGGGTTCCACCAATCATCTCCGGCACTTTTGGAAAGCTTGCAGTATATTAGAATTTGCCGTGCGTTGTCATGCTGTTATTGCTGATCATTAGAAAGAAGATGATTTTGATCCACCTGCCTGGGTATCCCGTACCTGCATCTATAAGTAGCAGGTTGACTGATACTGCTGATATCGCCTACATTAGTCTGATGAGCTGGAGGTATGAAATTCACAGAATCACAGAATTGTTACAGTGCAGAAGGAGGCCATTTGGCCCATCATGTCCACACTAACTCTCCGAAAGAGCAATTCCCTCAGTTCCATTTCCCCACCTTCTCCCCTTAACCCAGCACATTCTTCCTTTTCATAAAGCTGCCTAATTCCCTTTTGAATGCTTCAATTGAACCTGCCTCCAACATGCTCTCAGGCAGTGCATTCCAGACCTTAACCACTCGTTGCGTGAAAAAGTTTTTTCCTCATGTCACTTTTGCTTCTCTTACCAAATACTTTAAATCTGTGCCCTCCCGTTCTCGATCCTTTCACGAGTGGGAACAGTTTCTCTCCATCTACTCTGTCCAGACTGCTCATGATTTTGAATACTTCTCAAATCACCTCTCAGCCTTCTCTTCTCCAAGGAAAACAGCCCTAACATCTCCAATTATTTTCCAATTATTAGTGGATTTGGGTGTCATAATGGCCAGTGTGCTTTTATGTTTGAGGTTGTTTGCAGGTCTTTATGAAGGAGATGAGTCAACTCAGTAGCTGCCTCGTGCTAAAACTGAGCCTGTGGAGGCCATACTCTTCAGTCATTACCAGGTAATCTTGCGTGGACCTGTAAATATAATGAAAAGCATATTGGTAGGTGAGGATATTGCTGCTTGGTGGCATTTGACATCTCAGGAAACCTTTCTCTGCTGCTGCTCATTATCCTTGACTGAAGCAAGTGACAGCAACACTGAAAGAATCACCATTATAATGACTTTTCTTTCGGCACAATGTGAAACTGCAACATTTAACTTCTGATTTTCAACATGCAAGAATATACCTCAAGTGCAATGCTCAGTTTATATGCATAGATTTAGCACATTTATTGGGAAGATTGGAATTACAAATACACAGTCCTCTTAGCAAGCAGTTATGCAGGAATGGCATAACAAAATAATGTACAGTATGATTGCGAGAGCACACTACCAGCTCAAAAGTGCTACACTAAATTCCTGACAGGCATAGAATGGGCGAGAATGGGGAAAAATGATGGACACCCAAGATATCTGGCAAGTAACTTGCTTTTTGCTGACAGCAATTTCTAAGTTTGTATTACAGAACCATTTCAAGAAGAACATAGCAAAGTATAGGACCAAAAAGGCTCTGCTGTGCTTCTGACCGATCCCAAAAAACTAATACTCCTCAATCACTCCCTCCCTCAAATATTTACTTAAAGCTCTCTTAAATAGTTACTTGCTTCCACTGCATCCCTTACAGTACATTCCACATGGTAGAAATTTCATTTATTCCATTCCACAGTATTGAGAGCTTAGGCATCACAGTACCACTTTGTGATACTATAATGCCCGAAGCTCCCAGTATACAGAAGATGCCCTTTTCACATTGTGTGACAAATTCTTTAACATTGGAACAACTGACAAGCGACTGAACATGCAGCTCTTTCAAAAATTGTTGTTTACTACTTTCTTTCTGGTTGCCAAGTGTCACAGAAATCAGACCTGCCAAATGGAAACATATTAATTTTGTCATGTGGGACACCACTTGAAACTTTTTTACTGGACATTGCAAAGAACTTGCTGAAAAAAAAGAACTGAACAGCTGAAAATATGGTTGCACATTTGTATTCTGAGAGACATGAATACATGTCAGAGAGACAATGGGGGTGCTCCTTGATTCAATGAACAAGATTGGTCTGGACAATAGTGATGATCAAAAGACGCCAACAGCTTTTGACTTTGTAAGAGACAAAACTCCACCCCCCACCGAGTATGCCTAGGAGGGTCTGAAATCCAACAACCCTCCCAGAAGTTGCTGTTTCAAACAAAGAGATGGTCACATGACCTACCTGCTGGTAAGACTGGGGGTTTTTGAATTGTGCCTTACAGACTGCAATTTTGAGAAACCAAGGAGAAGATCTCTCTCACTCTGTCTCTCTCTCCCCAGCGAAGTCCCAGGAAAACCATGGTGGCAGCTTCTATGCTTTAAGACTACAGACAAAGCCTCTCTTTGGCCATCTGGTACCAGAGAAGCAAGCCTGGAATTGTGCACTGAGACCCAGTGAGGACTCCAAGGCCTTAACTTCAATTGAGGACATTGTATCAAGGACATTACCACCCAGTAACTGAATTCCATTTATTACAAACTCTAGTTCAAACCTCCCTCCCCCGCCGCCCAACTCTTTCTACCCCCCTGCATCTATTTGTTTGTATGTGTGTCTCGTATGCATGCGACCATGTTTGCGTCGCATGTTTTGGTAATTTTAACTGGGTTAGAGTGATAAAGCTAATAAACTTACATCTTTCTTGTTTAAACTTAAGAAAACCTGTCTGATTGGTTCATTGGCAATTAGAATTAGAGTGCAGTGAGCAAAGACTCGCTAGGTAGTAAGCTAAAATCACTGTGTTTTAAAAGATAAACACTGTTACGGCCAAACCAGGAAAGGGGCAAGAGGGGAGCTTCAGACCCCTTCTTCACCCGGTCATAACAGCAATTTGGGGGCTAGCATCCGAGATTGGACCCACAGATAAATGAGAAATTGGAAGTGGGAAGTCAAATTGATCCCAATCAAAAAGAGAAAAGACTTCAATACAGGTTTTCTTGTGGCTTGTGTGCTAGAATACTAACATGTCCGCGATCGAAGCCAGTATCTCCCCAAGCCAGGGTGAAGTCACTTGGTATAAGTTAAAGTCACTATCTATGGAGGAGCTGAGGAATATGGCTGAGCAATGTGGGATCACTGTACGTGCCAATGCTAGGAAATCGGAACTCCTATGACTAGTGGCCAACCATTTTTCCCTCGAACCGAAGAATCAGAGACAGGGTTAGAATTAGAGTCCGACAGGTTAATGTTAGCAAAGATACAATTGGAACAGAGGAAACTTGAATTAGAAGACAGGGAAAGAGAGAGAGAAAGGGAGAGACAGAAGAGAGAAAAAGAGTGAAAAGAGAGGGAGAAAGAAAGACAGGAAAGAGATAGAGAAAGAACCTTCCAGAAGGAACAAGAGGAAAGGGAGCTGAGGTGGCTTGAGTTAGCTAGGGGGCGACAGAGTAACCCCAGTGAAAGCATGGCCAATATGGAGAATACAAGTAATTCGGGGATGTGTGCTGAGCTTTTAAAATTTTCCTTTTGATGCCAAAATTCAATGAGGGAGACGTGGAAACATTTTTTGTATCTTTTGAGAAACTTGCAAGGCAGTTAAAATGGTCGGCTGAGAGCTGGATCCTCCTGCTGCAAAGTAAGCTAATAGAAAAAGCCCATGAGGTTTGTTTCCTGTTGTCAGACAGAATAGAGTTCATCAAATTATGAACTGACTAAAAATGCTATGCTTGGAGCATATAAGCTCATACCGGAAGCCTACCGCCAGAAGTTCCGAACCCTCCGGAAACAAGCTAATCAAACTTAATTGGAGTTTGAGAGGAGTAAGCAGCTGGCTTTTGACAAGTGGTTGAGGACTCTTAAAGTACAGCCCACGTATGAAAACCTCAGAGAGGTAATTCTCCTCGAGGAATTTAAAAACTCACTTCCACTCTCTATAAAGACCCATGTGGAGAACAAAAAGTACATAGAGCAAGGCAAGCCTCAGTCCTGGCTGATGAGTTTGCTCTAATATGGAAGTCGATTCCCCAGGGGCAAACTTTTCCTAGTCACCCCCACAAACCCGAAAAGGACAAAGGGTGAGAAGGTGATAGGATCCTAAGCAGTCCTGGGAGAGAAAGAAAATTTGGACACACAGGGGGCCCTCCTCCAGTCAAAAAGGATAGTGCTGAATGTAGGAATGAGACCCGGAGGCCTGTGTGCTTCCATTGTAATAAGGCAGGTCATCTAAGAAATGACTGCTGGAAACTCTGGGGAAAGCCTGTAGGGTTAATCAGGGCACACCTGCCCAGTGCAGGAGAAGGAACCCTGCTGGAAAGCACAGCTGAGCAGGCTGTGGCTTTGACTGCAGCAGCAGTAAGACCCAGAAAAAATACTGCTGTGGTGGAGGAAAATTTAATGAGATCCCTGAAGGTTATCAGGATTTTGTATCTGAAGGGAGAGTAGCCCCATAGCCCTCGAGTGGGGCAAGCAAGCCCAGAGTCATGCTCCGGGATACAGGGGTCACTCGATCCCTTTTGCTGGGAAAAGGCTGACTCCCTCAGAGAAATACCAGAATTGTGGTGAATGGTATTGGAGGGCAGCCTATGCCTGTACCTTTACATTGGGTGCACTTGGTGTGCGACCTAGTTTCGGGACTGGTGACCATAGGGATTTCCCCTAGTTTGCCTATGGACGGGGTTGCCCTGTTCCTAGGTAATGATCTGGCAGGGTTGAAAGTGGTAGCTTCCCCAGTAAAGAAAGAGAGACCGCAGGAGGTCAGAGAAACAGGGCAGTGGCAGGAGACAGTCCCCTGAAGTTTCCCTAAATGTGTAGTGAATCAGGCCATGATCAAACCAGCTCACCCAGAGGAGACTGAATTGGCACTGCAGGCAGATGACCAGGTCTGTCTGTCTGAGACTTTCTTTGGGAATTTAGAAGACCCAGGGAATGAGTTAAATGGATCTTCCCTAGCTGAGGCTCAGCGAGCTGACCCAGTATTGCAAGAGTTAGCACAAGCTGCCCAGTCAGAAAGTGAAGCAGAGGGAGTCCCTGATTGCTACTATTTAAAGAATGAGGTACTGATGAGGAAATGGAGTTCTCCTCACAGACCTGAGGATAAAGAGTGAACAGTGGTTTACCAGTTAGTGGTGCCGCAGAGGTACCGGAGAGAAATATGAAGAATGGCCCATGAGATTACAATGGCTGTACATGTCAGTATACGAAAAACAAAAGCCCGCATAAGACAGCAGTTTGACTGGCCAAAACTCCACAAAGATGTGGTGGAGCACTGTAGGAGTTGCCACATGTGCCAGGTTGAGGGGAAACCCCAACCTGCAGTGAAATCTGCACCCCTAATTCCTCTACTGGCTTTTGGGAAACCCTCCAGCAGAGGGCTGGTGAATTGTGAGGGACCCCTGCCGAGAACAAAAGGGGACAAACCGGCACAGGTCTGGCAAAGAGTTAGGGAGGAAAGGGAAAAAAGGGACAAAGAGGAGAGGTTAAAGAAGGTCCAGGAGGATTCCAAAATAAAGACCCTTACTGTCCAGTCAGCCAACCCTGAAATGTTGGAAAAATTAGACCCCACATCCTCCTATGTAAATGCAGACAACAAAAGCACCCTACCAAGGCTGCTAACAGCATTTGCAGAAACCTGCAGGGACAAAACAAGTCCTCAAGAGGGCAGAGAAACCCTGAGGGTGATGCCTCACGTCGTCGAAGTGCTGCAGGGGAGTGCAGTGGAATTTGGACAAATACCTGTAAGCAGGAATGTCCCAGAGGACAAAGGGAAGATTAGCAGAGAATCCTCCCTCACAGACAGGAGAATAGTAAACCAACAATACCCTGACATAAGCAGCACTTGGATGACTCGCCAGAGCACTGAAAGTGAGGTCAGAGTGGATCCACCTACTGTCGACTCCCATGAGCAGAGATCCAACCCATAGCTAATTAAATCTAACAATCCCCCTGCAGACCCCAACAGGAACAAAGGCACCCTAGCCGATTATGGAAATGTGCAAACATTGAACCTCCCCAAAAATCACATGTTTATTGGGATACCCGTTCCCAACTTATTGCAAGCTGATATTAAAGAAACTTTAACCCTTTGGCCAACACATAACTATCTCAGGCCCACCTCAAGGGGAAAGTGGCAGTTTAAAGCAGCATTGCTGCAAAGGAAAAGACAGGCTGAAACAATTTTAAGATTTCTGAATGAATGAGAGAAATGCATGTGTGCTTTCCTGTATTTTCTGTTCGTTCTAACTTATAATGAAATGCTCCCAATATCGCATTTCATTCAGTGTGGGGCGGGGGTGTGACGGAAATCACATCTGCCAAATGGAAACATATTAATTTTGTCATATGGGACACTACTTGGAATTTTTTACTGGACATTGCAAAGAACTTGCTTTAAAAAAACAACTGAACAGCTGAAAACATGGTTGCACATTTGCATTCTGAGAGACATGAATGGAGAGACAATGGGGGTGCTCCTTGATTCAATTAACAAGATTAGTCTGGAAAATAGTGATGATCAAAAGACACCAACAGCTTTTGACTTTGTAAGAGACAAAACTCCACGCTCCACCAAGTATGTCTGGGAGGCTCTGAAATCCAACAACCCTCCCAGAAGTTACTGTTTCAAACAAAGATGGTCACATGACCTATCTGCTGGTAAGACCGGGGGTTTTTGAATTGTGCCTCACAGAAAGGAACAGACTGCAATTTTGAACAGCAAAGAGAAAATCTCTCTCTCTGTCTCTCTCTCCAGCAAAGTCCCAGGAAAACCATGGTGGCAGCTACTACGCTTCAAGACTACTGACAATGTCCCACTCAGCCTTTTGGTACCAGAGAAGCAAGCTTGAAATTGTGCACTGAGACCCAGTGAGGACTCCAAGCCTTAACTTCAATTGAGGACATTGTATCAAGGACATTACTACCCAGTAACTGAATTCTATTTATAACAAACTCTACTTCAATCTGCCCAACTCTTTCTTTCCTTCTGTATCTATTTGTGTGTGTGTGTGTGTGTGTGTGTGTGTGTCTGTTGTATGTATGCAAGCGCGGTTGTGTAGCGTATTTTAGTAATTTTAACTGGGTTAGAGTGATAATGCTAATAAACTTACATATTTCTTGCTTAAACTGAAGAAAACCTGTCTGTTTGGTTCATTGGCAATTAGAATTTGAGTGCAGTGAGCAAAGACTCATTGAGGTGGTAAGCTAAAATCACTGTGTTTTAAAAGATAAACCCTGTTACGACCAAACCAGGATAGGGGCAAGAGGGGAGCCTGAGCCCCCTTCCTTAGACGGTCGTAACACAAGTCACAGAATTGTTACAGCACAGAAGGAGGCCATTCGGTTTGTCGTGTCTGCACTGGCTCTCCGAAGGAGCAATTTACCTAGTGCCACTCTCCCACCTTCTCCCCATAGTCCTGCACATTCTTCCTTTTCAGATAACAATCCAATTCCCACTTGAATGTCTCGATTTGACCTGCTTCCACCACCCTCCCCAGTAATTGGGAAATGTCAGTACATGGTATTGAAAAGAAAACCAAATCATTGGCTTGTACTAATAGGCCAAGTACTCAGCTCATCGTAGCTAGAAAAAAAGTGATCATTTTTATTTGCCAATAGGAGTGCTGCTACCTCTGTAGGCATCAATAAACCTCTCTTTAGGAAGTCCTCCTGAGTCATCAGCACTGCCACCTTCTTTACATTTTGGCTCCTCCACCAAAATCACGGCTGCTAGTGGTGACAACGCTGTAAAGTAATGGAGCTATCATCTTGACTGCCAGTATCTCTTATGATAATCATCACTGTTCAAAACAAAGACAGGAAAACAATCAAACTGATATTACACAGTATAGTAATACTGGTTACAAAACCATAATCTCTTCTCAGTGTTCAATTGATAGATATAAACCATTCAAGCTTAGCTGTCACGGTTTATGACCTCATCTGAACCCTCAATGAGATTAGTTCTTATCTCTTATTCACTATCTAAAGCAATTTAAAAAGTTATTGACTTGTATTTCTAATGTAAAAGGGGAATTTCTGGCTTTTTGAAAGTTGGTTGATCTGGAGTCTAATAAATCAACAAATGGTCATGCTGATCAGTGACTCTGCTACACAACACACGTTTTTTACAATGACCCCATTCATGCAGCAATAGAATCTGTGTAGGTCAGGTCAGTAATAATCCTGAACAACAGTGCATGATGGCAGGAGCATTTTCACTGAGATTTTCAGGTAGATCTATGTCTGTCTAATTTATTAACTTTTTTACTGACTTTCCAATAGTTTCTGTGATAAGATTATTGCACTATATTAGCAACAATCTGAAGTAAAATCAAGGAATTATACATGAGCATCAGTAATTTATTTTCTAAATGAACAGGACTTGTGTCTTTCTGTGCTTTTAAGCACACATGCCTAATGTGGACCTTATATGTGGTACAATTCCCACACATTTCATTACTGACTGCAGAACTAATTTATACAAAAGAAAGAGTATTTCAGCATATTGTAATCTTAATTTTTCAAGAATTGTTTATAGAGTGAGTACACCTATTCTGATAGCAGGGAATGCTGGCCTTACTTTTGTGAAGCAAACCCCTTATCTTCATTAGAAGAGACTTCTTGTGCACAAAATACATTGAATGCCAGTGGAAAAATGCAGCAGCTCTTAAAAGACTGCTCTGGGCCTTAAAGGTGAGACAAGTTTTGGCTCCGCAAGCAAAACATTTTCTTTGTGAGGGTATTGCTGCAAGGAGCAATCTGGACAAAAGAACCTCTTTTGCTGATGATGCCTCGATGGACCTCTTGCAGGATATGCAGCAAAAGGACTGTGGTTCTTTTTGGAACAGGTGACTAGCTCTTGAATCTACAAGCTGCATGGAGAGGGATGGCAGAGACCAATTGCAGTCTCCAATAGCTATTGTATCGTGACAAAAATGAGGAAAATGTTTTCGGTATCTGGAGAAGTGCTAAGGTAGGGCTACCATCTTTTGCACACCTGATTGCTATTCATTCATTGGTGATGTGACCCCAATGGAAACATCTCTGTTTTGTATGACGGGCTGCATGTGCATGCACATTCCATGCTGGAAACTGCCTTATTGATAAAGGCAGAAAAAGAGGGGTCCGGGACACCCAGCATGTGTCCGTAGCCCACCTGATCAGCTGTGCCTTGGGCCTACCTTTTGCGGCACAAGGATCGTTTCCTGCACCCAGTCCATGCCAACAGGCTATCCAGTTTCTAGGCCAGTGAGTTTAAGGAAAGAGCACCAGGTGAATGACAGTGTAGAAGGGGTGCTGGTTTTCACTCCTATTTTAGCCCCAGTCTCCCAGCCTGTGTGTCATCTCTAGTCATGTTTCCATTCTATTCTTGTGACCCTTCCCTTCATATTCTTTCTCCTCCTCCTGCTGCATGCTCACTCTTCTTTGCGTGTCAAAAGTGTGCATTCATGCAGAAGACCAACATATTGTGAAGATTTGCCATACCGTTTGGAGCATTACAATTTTTAAGTGATCTAAGCAATGGAATCTTTGCTTCACCATCACCATAGAGCTCGCCACAGATTATTTGGTGGTGGCTCATTTACCTGTACACTGTTTCTGTATGAGGATTTCTGATTGAAGTCATCATTCAAGGCTGCAAAAGATAGCCTTGGTCTTCCAAGAGCCACCCATTCATTCTCTTGGGATGTTGACTGATGCATAATGCAAGTTTCACGGCTGCTCCCTGCATAATGTGCATTAACATGCAGGATAATATTTCCATGGTCTGAAATGACCTGCACAATTATAATGTAATCATTTATAATTTTTGTTGATGTACTCAGTGGAGTTAATATGTAGAGAGCTGCCTAGATTCCATCTAGGAACCCCTTTACACTCATTGGAAGCTTGCAGAAGTAGAATGAAAGTTCTATGTTGTCTCCAATTGGTGACTCCTTTCTACTGGAAGAATGGTAAAGGTGGAGCATCAGTCACTTGCTTGGTACAGCAATGAACAGCAGAAAGGCTTAGCTGGCTGCAGAATTCAATGATTCAAAATCAGTAGTTGCAACCTTGCTTTTGGAGATTTGTGATACGTTTCACTGTCATACAACCACTTTATATGGGCAAGGGGTGCACTTGAAACACTGTCTCAATGAGCTTCTTGAAATTCATTGTGGGATCCAATTCTATAACTGTTCTATTTGAATCAGACATACATGCCTGCAGCCATCTCCTGGCCCCAAAAACTGTGCCTTGGACTGCTTGGGCATTTGAAGTCAGGAGCCCAATATTTCAAACGACCTCTGTACCACTGGTGGAGCTTCATAAAATTGAGGCTTATATTTTTGTTGAGTTAAGCGTGCACAAAAATCTAGTTGGCTTTCTTAATATTTAATTATATTTTATTCATTTGTGGAATGTGGATATTACTGACAAAGCCCATCCTAGTTTAGTTTAGTTTTTTAGTTTTAGTTTTAGAGATACAGCACTGAAACAGGCCCTTCGGCCCACCGAGTCTGTGCCGACCATCAACCACCCATTTATACTAATCCTACACTAATCCCATATTCCTACCACATCCCCACCTGTCCCTATGTATTTCCCTACCACCTACCTATACTAGGGGCAATTTATAATGGCCAATTAACCTATCAACCTGCAAGTCTTTGGCATGTGGGAGGAAACCGGAGCACCCGGAGGAAACCCACGCAGACACAGGGAGAACTTGCAAACTCCACACAGGCAGTACCCAGAATTGAACCCGGGTCGCTGGAGTTGTGAGGCTGCGGTGCTAACCACTGCGCCACTGTGCCGCCCTTAAGAAAATGCTGTGTTGTCCTTAAGAAAATGCTGGTGGGCGGCCTTCTTGAACAGATGTAGTTTGTTTACTGAAGATGCTGCATCAATGCTGTTAGTTAGGGATTTTGAAGAATTTGACCCAGAACTGATGAAGGAACAGCAATATGTGCTCAAGTTAGGATGGTGTGTGACTTGGGGATGATGGTATTTAATGCACCTGCTGCCTTGTTCTTCTGGGTTAAAGAGGCCAGGGTTTTAGGTGTTGCTGCTGAAGAAACCTTGGTGAGTTTCCAGAGTGCATCCTGTAAATAGTACACTATGCAGCATGATATGTCAGTGTGAAAAGGGGTGGATGTTTAGGCTAGTGGGTGAAGGGCTGATCAAGTGGACTGCTTTGTTCTGGATGGTGTCAAGCTTCTTTGACTATTATTACAGCTGCACCATCCAGGCAAGCAGAGAGAATTCCATCACTTTGTGGGTGAATAGAAAAGGTTTGGGGAGTCAGGAGGTGAATACTGCCAAATACCCAATCACTGATCTGCTCTATTGCCATGGATACATGGTACTTCTTTTTACATGCTGGTTTGTACGTTTAACCCAATCATTGACTTAGTGTTTACTGAAAAGTTCATGATACTGTACTAGGTAATAGTGCTTGGGAAGATTTGTTTGAAGTTTGAAGGAAAAAACATACTTAACTGTGATAATGTCAAGACCCTTTCACTTAGATAGCATCAGCAATCCATTGAGTCATAAAAAGTCATGATAGCAATGCTTTGCTGACAGACAATGTCATTAAACCCATACAGGCCATTATGCCAATGAAATAGCTGACCATTATCTATTCAAATTGGATTAGGCCCCTTGATCCGAAAATGTAGCATTTTGTTTACTGATACAAAGGCTAACAATATGTTATTGTTTGAGTGAGCGAGAATATTTAATTTTTACACTCAAGGCCACGAGGCCAATGATCCACAGGTCCAACCTTGTTGTCGATCTCTTGCACTGACCAGGCAAAATTTTTGGGGTCATTGGAGGGGGCGCAGCATCTCATTACCAATGCAGATTGTGGAGGTGGGAACAATTATTGATGCCCTGCCTATCCTGCTTCCGCTCAGACCCTTGGTAAAGGGGCTCATCTGTCAAAAAATTCTCTTTATTAAAAAAAATCCTCTTCAGGGTTTCAGGCCACTTCCCTTGCCTAGATCCCACCAGTGGGGCCATATCTGCCCTTCTGGAGACCAGTATGCTTTCCTGGACATACTGGCCTCTATTGACATGTCACATCTCAACTGAGTCTAAGGAGCATGAACTTCTGGTGGAAAGTACCTGATCCTGGTTGTACCTTTTGCCCATCATTTGCCTTGTAAGGGATTGATGGAGGTTCCATCTCTTAAACTTTGTTTCCCCAAAAATATACTTTATTCATAAAATTTGTAAAAAATAACAATTTAAATTGGACAATACATAAAGTGCAATACAGATCAATTTCTTTCAATACAGTACACGAGGTGCCTCACTACACTTACAATTTCACGTTATATTTACAATGTACATTTGCATTACATGTCAAACATTTCCTGGTGCATACAGCCCAAAGGGTTTTACATGGATTCCAGCCCCTTGGTATACTGTTGCGGGAGGGCCTTACACAGTGGCCTTTCCCCATAGAGCATTTGCAGCGGCTGCCTCAAGCTTTAGTGCCTCCCTCAGCACGTAGTCCTGTACCTTGGAATGTGACAGTCTGCAACATTTGGTCGTGGACAACTCTTTGCACTGGAAAACCAGTAAGTTTTGAGCAGACCAAAGTGTATCTTTCACCGAGTTGATGGTCCTTCAGAGCAGTTGATGTTTATCTTGGTGTGTATCCCTGAGAACATCCTGTAGAGCACTGAGTTGTGGATTACGGAGCTGCTCAGGATAAACCTTGACAAAAACCACCACATCTCTTTCCAGACCTGCTTTGCAAAGGCACATTCCAGAAAGAGGTGGTCAATGGACTCTTCCTCTTGAGGACAGCGTGTGAAGGTGGTGAGTCTCTGGGTGTGCAGGAAGGATCTGATGGGGAGGGTCCTTCTCACCACCAGCCAAGCTGCGTTTTGGTGCTTATTTGAAAGTTCTGGTGATAAAGCATTCTGACAAATGAGTTTGACAGTCTGCTCGGGGAACCATCCAACAGGATCCACCATCTCCTTTTCCCACAGGATCTCAAGGACGTTATGTGAGGGCCAATGCCTGATGGACTTGTGATCAAAGGTGCTTTTCTCGATAAACATTTCCACAAGGGACAGGTGGTATGGCACAGTCCAACCTAATGGAGCATTCCACTGCAACATGGCCAGAACCATCCTTCGAAAAACCAGGAACAGATAGAACCTCAGCATATAGTGACACCTGGTGTTTGCGTACTGGAGGTTTCTGCACAGCTTGATACAGCCACACACAAAGGTGGCTATCAGGATGAGGGCGACACTGGGTACCATTTTTCCCCCTTTTTCTAAACATTTGAAAATTGTGTCCCTGCGGACATGGTCCATTTCCGATCTCCAAATAAAGTGTAAGATGGTTCGGGTGATAGCCACAGCGCAGGAGCTTGGTATGGGCCAGACCTGTGCCGTGTACAGCAACACCGCGAGCCCCTCAAATCTGATGACCAGGGTCATACCTGCAATGAAGAGGGAGCGTCTCTCCCACATGCCCAGTTTCTGTTTCACCATGGCTACTCACTCCTTCCAGTTTTTGACGCACGCCAAGGCCTCTCCAAACCATATCCCCAGCACCTTCGGGTAGTCTGACCTGACAGTGAAGGGGACAAAGGATCAGTCAGCCCAGTTCCCAAAGAACCTGGCCTCACTCTTGCCACAATTTACTTTTGCTCCTGAGGCCAGTTCGAACTGGTCGCAGATGCTCATCCGTCTGCGAACTAACATTAGATTTAAGCAGAAAAAGACGACGTCGTCCATGTACAGGGAGGCTTTGACCTGAGTGCCTCTGCTGCCTGGGATTGTCACACCTCTTAAGCCTGCATCCTTCCTGATGGACTTGGCAGAAGATTCAATACAGCACACAAACAAGACAGGGGAGAGACTACAGCCCTCCTGACTCCAGATTTGATTGGAAAACTCTCTGATTCCCACCCTTGATTGAAACTGTGCGACTGATGTTTGTGTAGAGCAGTTGGATCCAACTGCAGATTCCCTCCTGAAACCCCATTTTGGAGAGCATGTTCATCAAATATGTGTACGATATTCTGTCAAAGGCCTTCTCCTGGTCCAAGCTGAAGAGACAGATGTCCATCTCCTTGTCCCATATATAGGCGGTCATATCCCTGAGTAGCGTGAGGCTATCGGAGATCTTCCTGCCAGGAGCAGTGCAGGTCTGATCGGAGTGAATCACCAAATCCAGAGCAGACTTGGACCCGATTGGCGATGATCTTGGACAGAATTTTGTAGTCCACGTTAAGCAGTGAAATGGGCTGCCAATTTCTGATATCCTCCCTTTCCCCCTTCTGCTTGTAGGTGAGGGCAATGATGCCTTTCTTCATGGATTCTGATATGCTGCCGGCCAGAAGCAAACTCTCATACACTTCCAGCAGATCTGGGCCAATCCAGTCCCACAGCATTGTACACCAACTTGGCCAGTACGCCGTTGCTTACAGGAGTTTTAACCGTCTCAAAGGACCTGAAGGCCTTTGTCATCACGTCCAGAGTGAACGGTTTGTCTAGACTCTCCTGCATTCTGTCATCTAAGACCTGGACGTGGCCTCCATTTGGCTGTCGGCCGCGCTGTCTCGTCCAGCCGCATCGATGATACAGTTGAAGTCACCGCCTAGAATGACCAGCCTGGACATCACCACCAGCAGTGGGAGGACAGGAAGCACTGGGAAGTCCCACTATCTGTGGGCTTCACGTCATATGGCCCAGCATAAAAAGATTGGCTGACCCTAAGTATGAAAGACTGTGTTGACGTAACCAAGCCGTCTTCTTCCTTCAGGCTGCTGATCACAGAGCTCTCTCTGTGTACCTTTTGGAAGAAGAAACATGAGCACATCCATCCTGCTCCACAGAGCGGTCTCTGGACTAGAAGATGATCTTGGAGGCCTCGCAGCAAAGAGCGAGGCCTGCTGACTCTTCACGTCTTGGAGATCCTCCTTGACCTCAACCCCCCCACCCCACCCCCATCAACTGCAGCAAGAGCAAATTCTGAATGCTTTTCTGGAGTCGAGACATTTCCGTAAGTCTCTCTCTCATCTTCCAAACCCTTTTGAGGATGAAGAACCTCTTGATGTTCACCTTGATTGCTCCCCACCTGTGTGTCAGGGGCTCAGAGAGGTTTCATGTTTTTCCAACCTTTGTAATCCCTTATGAGTTCCTCAATGTTTTCTGGAGTCAGCAGTTTCACGTTCAGCTTCCTTGTCCCCCTGCCAACCTTCTGGTTTCCCTTTAAATAACTGTTGCACTGTTATTGGGCTGAGAAAATCACCCTGGCCACCCACGGGAGGTTTGTTCCGCTAGGGTGACATCAGGGATGGGGTGTGTGGGTGGTGTCTTGGAAGCAGTGAAGTTTGGATTGTCCTCCGCTGGTGCTGTTTTTCCCCTCTGTTCCTCATCGAGGATGGTGCTGCTCCCTGCCTCCTGGAACTGGGGTGCGCTGGGCATTTCACTACTCCTGGCTTCCCGTAGCTGGGGTGCGCTAGGTGCTTCATCACTCCCAGTTTCCCAGAACTGGGGTTGCTGGGCATCTCGCTGCACTCGGTGCTTTGGGGTTTGGATGCACTGGGTCCGTCACTGCTTCCAGTATTTCGAAGCTGGGGGTCTTCTCCTTCAGCTCCTTTGCATTCTTCTGCTCTTTTGCAGGTGATGTCTTTCCTGCTCTTCATCATCCGATGAGGAGCAACTGCTGTAGTTTGTTTCAGACATGAGCCTCCTCTTGCGACTGGTTTGGGTGGTGGCTTGTTGCCTTTTTTGGGCCTTCTTCTTTGCGGTGTTCCTCTTAACCACTTGCCACTCACCTTGTTGTCCCTCTGCTGGCTCCTCTTCCATTGATTCTGTGTGCTGAGGAGGCTGAGGGCACAGGGTTGGTGTTTGGCAGTTTGCTGCAGCACCCTCTTCTCCTTGTCCTTCTTTGTTAGGTGTTCCTCGCTGAGATGGTTGGGGGGGGTGGGTAGAGTTGCTGGTCTCCTTCGCAGGCACGTTCGCTGTTCCTGCCCCACCACAGGTTGCAGCAATTACTCTGCTTGCAGTCCTTTGTCTGGTGGCTTTCCTGCTTGCAGTTCTTGCAGTTGACTGTGCTGCAGTTGGCTGCCACATGACCAGATTTGCCGCCAGTGCGACAAACTCTGGGCTGCTTTTTTTTTCCAAAATATACTTTATTCATAAAAATCTGTAAAAAATACATTACAAAACAGTTCCAAACAGCACCAAGTCAAAAAATACAAAGAATGCAAAGGAGATCAGTTTCCTTCAATACAGGAGTAAGTTGCCTCACAACGCTTCCATTTCATTTTTCCTGCCATGTACATTTTACAGCAAACAAATATTTTCCGGATACAGTTCTAGGGGTTTTCCATGGATCCAGCCCCTCAGTTCAGCTTGGTGGGGGGACCTTATACAGTGGTCTTTCCCCATTGAGCCTTTGCTGCAGCTGCCCCAAGCTTTAGTGCGTCCCTCAGCACGTAGTCCTGGACCTTGGAATGTGCCAGTCTGCAACATTCGGTCATGGACAACTCTTTACGCTGGAAGACCAGCATGTTTCGGGCAGACCAAAGGGCGTCTTTCACGGATTTGATAGTCCTCCAGCAGCAGTTGATGTTTATCTCGGTGTGCGTCCCTGGGAACAGCCCGTAGAGCACGGACTCCTGTGTTACAGAGCTGCTTGGGATGAACCTCGACAAAAACTACTGCATCTCTTTCCACACCTGCTTTGCAAAGACACATTCCAGAAGGAGGTGGGCAACCATCTCTCCCCACCACAGCCACCTCGAGGGTGTTGTGCGGAGGGGGTGAGACTTTGGGCGTGCAGGAAGAATCTGACGGGTAGAGCTCTTCTCACCACCAGCCAAGCTACATCTTGGTGCTTGTTTGAAAGTTCTGGTGATGAGGCATTCCGCCAAATGACTTTGACAGTCTGCTCGGGGAACCATCCGATAGGATCCACCATCTCCTTTTCCCGTAGGGCCTTGAGGACATTCCGTGCAAACCACTGCCTGATGGATTGGTGGTCAAAGGTGTTTTTCCGCAGAAACTTTTCCACGAAGGATACAGCACGGTCCAACTGGATGGAGCGTTCCACGGCAATGTGACCAGGCCCATCCTTCGCAACACCGGGGACAGATAGAACCTCAGCATGTAGTGACACTTGGAGTTTGCGTACTGGAGGTCTACACACAGCTTGATGCAGCCGCACACGAAGGTGGTCATCAGGATGAGGGCGATGTTGGGTACATTTTTTCTGCCCTTATCCAGAGGTTTGAACATCGTGTCCATCCGGACCCGGTCCATTTTGGATCCCCAGATGAAGCGGAAAATGGCTCGGGTGACCACCACAGCGCAGGAGTGGGGTATGGGCCAGACCTGCACCACGTACAGCAACAACGTGAACGCCTCGCACCTGATGACCAGGTTCTTACCCATAATGGAGAGAGATCGCTGCTCCCACATGCTCAGCTTATGTTGTACCCTGACTACTCGCTCCTTCCAGGTTTTGGTGCATGCCCCGGCCCTTCCGAACCATATCCCCAGCACCTTCAGGTAGTCTGACCTAACGGTGAAGGGGACAAAGGATCGGTCAGCCCAGTTCCCAAAGAACATGGCCTCGCTCTTGCCGTGGTTTACTTTGGCTTCCGAGGCCAGTTCGAACTGGTCACAGATGCTCATCAGTCTGCGCACAGACAGCAGGTCCAAGCAGAAGACGGCGACGTCATCCATGTACAGGGAGGTTTTAACCTGAGTGCCTCCACTGCCTGGGATTGTCACCCCTCTTATGCTCGCATCCTTCCTAATAGACTCAGCAAAGGGTTCAATACAGCAAACAAACAAGACCGGGGAGAGAGGACAGCCCTGTCTGAATCCAGATTGGAATGGGAAACTTTCTGATTCCCACCCATTGATTGAGACTGCGCTATTGATCATGTAGAGCAGTTTGATCCTATTGCAGATTCCCTCCACAAACCCCATTTTGGAGAGCACATCCATCATGTAGGTGTGTGATATCCTGTCAAAGGCCTTCTCTTGGTCCAAGCTGATGAGGCAGGTGTCCACCCTCCTGTCCCGTACATAGGCGATCGTATCCCTGAGTAGCGCAAGACTATCGGAGATCTTCCCGCTGGGTACAGTACAGGTCTAATCAGGGTGAATCACCAACTCCAGAGCAGACTTGACTCGACTGGCTATGACTTTTGACAGAATCTTGTAGTCAACGTTAAGCAGTGAGATGGGCTGCCAATTTCTGATTTCTGCCCTCTCCCCCTTCTGCTTGTAGATGAGGGTGATGATGCCTTTCCCCATGGATTCTGACATGCTGCCAGCCAGGAGCATACTCTCGTATACTTCCAGCAGGTCCGGGCCGACCCAATCCCACAGGGCCGAATACAACTCAACTGGTAAGCCATCGCTTCCGGGAGTTTTACTCGTCTCAAAGGACTTGACGGCATTTGTCAGTTTGTCCAGGCTCTCCCTCATGCTGTCATCTAAGACCTCTGTGATAGATGACAGGAAGGACTGGGAGGCTCTACTGTGGGCCTTCGCATCTCTGGGCTGCCCCACGTAAATTAGGTAGCCCTGACGTCCCCGATAGCAAAGCTGGAGGGAGGGTGGAGGATGGTTCTTTTGGCATCCACCTTCGAGGTCACCTTGACCTGCCATTTGGTGATCTAAACCCTGAATGGGTCCTTGACCTCAGTGCAGTTCCCAGCCACTTCAAAGTAGCTGACGAGGGAAGTGAGCACATCCATTACAGGAATCTGGGAATATGTAGAGATGGATGGTCATCACCCGGGTTCCGTTGCGACGGCAGCGTAAACAGCAGCTCCGCCCTGAGGATCGACAGCGGTGCCTGGTTTCCTCTCTCCATCTCTTAAATGGCAAACAGAAAACTCCCAACAACTACAGAGACCTCAGGCAACAGGTCTCCACTGTTTTGGGTTTCGATCAGTCTCCCAGCAGAGTTACAGTGGGTCACTGACTGAAAAGGAACTTTCAGGGCAACTCTTTTTTGCAAACCTGTGCTTTTTTTAAAAAAAAGCTGACCTTAATTGCACAAATCCTGTTCACAGTTTAAGATAGTAGAAATTTAGTGGTTAACGGGTGAACGTTGTTGAGTTATGACCTAAATAAACAGTTACTAAAGGACATCAGCTAATACTGAGTGACTCTACTGCAAACTATTATTCCTCTACCTGTCTTAATGGAACTTACCTGGACCTAATTGCAGATAACCAGCTAAACAAGCGCAGATTTATTTTTATTTGTGAGGATTTAATTGTGTTAATTGGTTTACTTCTTTTTGTTTTAAACAGCTAAGCGTACTCTGGCATATATCACTCACATCCTTACTAGCCCACAGTTGAACTTGAAGCCTGTCTTTACGCCAAAGATCAAAGTGTACTATTCTGAGGTGCCTTTTGATGTGGTGATAGTGAAGATCAGAGCAGAAGCAGCCAACTGCCATTGCCAGGTGCACCTGGATGAGAAAAAAGGACCCAGGTAAACCACTAATTACAAAGATGAAGTGTTCAAGCATAGAAGCATTTGATCTTTCAAAAATTTCTTATATAAAATAGTGCATTTGAGTAATTTTATTCCACTAATGATACGCAGCTATATGTCTAAAATAGGTGCCCAATAATAGCAATTGAATTATCACTTTAAGGGGGTAACAAGGACTGTAAATGCAAAGTGGCTTTTTGTCACCTTTCAGGTATCAATTGACCAGGTGACTAGAAGTGCTGTTCTATCAGTTGGTCACTGGCCTCTCTGGCCGTTATTTGTTTGCTCACCCTCCTTCTTCAGCTCCTCCCTCACCTTCATTCAATTCTTCCCCATCAGATGATGGCTGTTCATGTTGCTCTGTCTCCTTCAGCTGAACATGCAGCACAGGACAATGATGTGATAGACTACATGTGGGCATGTTGTAGTGAGCCACCAGTCCTATCCAGGCACCTGAACCTTTGCTATTATAACCCTATAGTGTACTCAATGATGTTCCTGGCAGTGCCATGACTCTGATTGTACCTGAGCAAGTCACGGGTCGCAGGGTTATAGAAAAATGTCATCAGCTTTGTGTCAGGAGTGTAGCCCTTGTCCCCAAGCAGCCATCCTGTTACACTGCTGGAAGAGTGAAATAGTGGGAAGATGGATGACAGCTGCCTGCGAAATTTGTACAAACCTCCATGATCCTCCTCCAATGGTCATAGTGCAGCTGAATCTTAATTGAGTGATGACCCTTCTCTTGATGAAAGTTGCTGACTCACTTTCTGGTGTCTTGATGGCTACGAGTGTGACATACAACACCATGAACATGAGGGAAGCTGACCACTGCTGCAACTTTCAGAGCGATCTCATGTTGAGTGTTGGTGTGGCATGGGAAAGATGATATATTGGTTGGCCATATCAAATAGGGTATTGATAACCTGGTTTATGCAGCTGTGCACTGCAGACTGGCATTGTGGGTGATAGTACCTGTAACGCCTTGAAAGGAACCAAGGCAAAGAAGGGGTGGCTCTTCAGGTCCTGCTGCCCTAACATTACTTGACTGGAGCAAGCAGGGTAGAGCAGGGCCATGTGCAGACCCTCCAATCGATCAGAGGGAAACTGAGGTCAGGGCAGGAAAATTGAGGTAGGCTTCACTGCTTAATTGTACTCTGTTTACCTTTGCTTTCTCACCCACTGGAAAATTCAGCCCAATTAGTCCACAATTATCAAATCAAAGCCCAAGATGTTTTTCTCACCGAGCATTAAATATGTTGGGAAAATGGGAATTTGTGTGCTTTTAGCACTAAAGAATAACTTTCCCTGTTAGTAAGACTGATAATACTTGCAGTAGAAGGTAGTTCCATCTGCAGAATCGATCATTAAACACATTAAAAGGGTTATTTCACTTCCTCTGGCAGGAACAAGTGCCAAATCTAATCAATTTTGTTTTATTTTAAATCACTTCTTTCTTTACTTTTTTATGAAAATCACTGTCTTAAAATTCTGATCATATTGCATGATTGTTTAATACAACTAAACTTTATAATGAACAACTGTAAGTTTTAAATCTCAGTTTCATTCTGTCCTTATACTGTATTGCATTTATTGTCCAACTGTCTCTCTCTAATGGGGAGAGATCCCTATGGTCCTTTGGGACTCTGGCTAGAGCAATTAATGTTTCTACTGTGAGATAAATTTGCAGGTTCCAGCATATTGCACAGGTTCATTTTTTCTCTCCTTTTTTAACCTCAGCATTGCCAATTATCCTCTTGGCCTCGGAAATAACAGAATCCATATTCTGGTATCGGATGAGTCTCGCACCCAACCTGCTATTATAGCAACTTACACTGTCAATGTTTACCGCCACAGCCGGCCCAGTCTGCCTTTGTTTAATGGGAGTATAATGTGCAGTTTTGTGCAGGTAACCATTTTGCTATGATTTTGACCAATTCTTATCACCAGTCGTGACTTAGATGGACTGAATAATTAAATAGTATTTAGAACTTGAAATGAATGCACAAAGTCCTTGAGAATTATATAAAAAGTAAGCAAAGCTCTTTATTTGCACTGTATAGAGAGGCGGATCTGTGAAGTCTGTGTTGTAGTATTGGTAGACTGTAAGTTTGCATCTGTGGTGTATTCCTGATTTTTTTCCCCATGACATCAGGAGCTGATGCTAAACAGAGGCAGAGAGCTTTGAAGGGTAAGTGGAAGGAAAATTAGATGACAAGTCATCCAGAATCAGTCTTCTCTAGAATCTATTTATAAAGCAGCATTCATTACCTTTCTGACTATCCTTTATGCAAAAGAACAATGTATGGTGCAAGGGTCTCAGAAAGAAGTCAATTAAAACAAAATGGGAAAAAGTGAATTTTAAAAGGTTCTTTAAATTATTTAGTAAACATTGTAAGTGTATCAAACAGCACGTTACCATCAATGCTATTGTTTCCTCCATTTTTGACTGCATGCCTTCAATAATTGTATAAAGGACCCCAAACACTGGATGCATTTATGAATTATAACTAGACATAATTAAGACTATGTAAGTGAGACTGTTATTGCTTACCTATAATATTTCCTTCCTACACCTTTGAAAAAAGTTCTTGATGATAGTTGTCTGTGATTACCCTTTTCACAGATAGCTGTCCTGTGAATCTATACAGCAAAGAAACTCTTTGGTTATTTCCATGGATCTTATTGAAAAATTACAGATTTTGCCATAGTGATACAAATTTTCTGGTAGATGATTAATGTAAGTACTCTAGCTCTTTAAACAGCAACCCTTCAATGTAAAAAATTGACAAGAGTATATTAAAAGTTGAATTCTTGACCTCATACAGAAATTGTAACTGTTAGACTTTCAAGGCTTTTTTAACATATAATTTTGAGTAGCAAGTTTGGATCAACCATTCCATGTGTGTGTAGAGGGCTGCTTTGTTCCTTGAGACCGAAAATGAATGCTACATTTTTAAAATGTAATTTATATGTAGGTAGTGATGAAAGCTTCCACTGACAGCAATATCTCAGCAGTTAGTATATCATTTAGCTTGCGCTGAATCTCCGCACTGGGTTCATTTTCTTCCCCCACAGAGGAAGTAACACAGACTGGCAGGATTGTTTAGCCAGTGAGCAACAAGTTTCACACTTGTTCCCTCAGTAACCAAACACCTGTTCCAGCAGCAAAAGGGTAAATATGGTGTGAATTGATAGAGGCTTCCTTAGACACTTGACTAAGCACAACTGGCATCATGCACAGGAGGAAAAGGTCAATGACAGCAATGTGGCCTTTTCTCACAGTAGGAATCAGTTCAAATTCTAATCCAGGGTCTTTCTTTCTACTTTTCTTTTATGTTTAATCCCATTTGGATATTCAAGTTTCAGTGCAAACTGATACCATGCTGAAGGTTACAAAGAAAGAAGCAAGGGATGTTGTTTCCCCTCTACTGGTACATTTGAGTAATCCTGGATTAAGTTCAAGGCCATTCAGTTAAAAAGTGTGCAGTTCATAGCAACACAGCTTCTAAGAGGAACACATTATGCTGCCTGTGCTTTTCCCATGTATAGTGTTTTTTAATCCTGAAACCTTTTGTAAACCAAATTAGTAATGAACACTGTAGAAGCTTGTTACCAAGCATCTAATTAATGGAATGTTAGGTTAGAGGGAACATTTACCAAGTACCAATTCTTTCTGTATGTGGTAGATGTCTAATTGAATGATTTGAATTTTTATTTTAAATACTTTTCGTTTCTCTAATTCAGACCATTTTTGTAGATGAGCCTTAGATTCCTTTGTCCCAGAGAGTGTGCGTCCTTTGCCCAGGTCTCTAGATAAGTTTGAAGCCTGCCCAGGGAGCAAACAGATTTATTTATTTCAGCTACTGGTTTTAACCTGTGCTTGATGTGATTTTCTTGTCTTCAAATGTTACAGAATAACACTACATTTTATGTTGGAATCTAACGCCAAACAAAATTATTAAACAGTAAAGTATGTGTGAATATTAGTCACAACATCACATATACTTTTCATTAGTTGTTGAGCTTGTTTAGCTGTTTGTGTAGTAGAAAATAATAGTTTGAAACTGCTGTGTTAAATTACAAAATAAGTAATATTCACACATAGTTGATCTATTCCTTTTTCTCACTATCTACAGAAGCTATCTGGCTTAAACCTCTCTTTCTGAAGTTGCCTCTCTGATTTGAAAAAGACAGATTAATGAATACCTTCATGACCAGGCCCAAGTGAATTTAGAAAAGTGTTAATTTTTTAAATAGGTTTCTCAATCAATTTTATCTTTGAACAAATCCCAAAAAATGTTTGCATGATGTGCTGCTCCTTTGGGCACCTGCCCAAGTGCAACCACTGTCCAGCTAAAATTGCAAAAAAATGAACTGGAATATTTTTACTCAAATTAAGGGAGAGAAATGTGTCTATGTAGCACCACCTCTAGTGGTATTATGCAGACTTACATAGATTCCTCGAGGGCAGGTAGCGCTGCGGTCCACTACCTTCGCACCCGTGTTGCATTCTCCATTGATATCAATGGAGATATATAAGCAAGGTAGTAACTTCTATGGTGTCCAGATGTCATCAGGTACTGGAAAAGAAATAAAGAGAGGGAAAGAAAAATTGGATTAAGAGAGAGGGAAAAAAGGCAGAAAGGAAAGTAAGTTAAAAAAATAAAAAATTATAATTTGGCATTTTTAAAAACTCCAACAACAATTCACTACCTGAAGGAATGAGTCTATACAGCTTAAATTGTTCACTTTCTTGGCCAGAGAGGTTGGTTGGCAGTTATTAACAATTGTCACATCGTTAAAAGGGTTCTTGCGCTATTAATTACTCGACTTAACTTTCTGTGGCGAGTTTAATGGGAAATGAATGTTCAAGAGCAGCAACTTCATGAACTCATGGAACAATTAAGGGTGAGATGCCGTTTTTTGCAAAGTGGAGCAGTCCAAATTGTCCAGCAACTTGTTGCGATTCGCATTTCACTGGATGTCTCTTCCTCACAACATGTTGCTGGCAGATTTGCACATTAATAATAATCAGTCACACACTGTTCTTTTATCATCAAACTCTGGCTCAATGTCTCTTTCTGGCCTCAGTTTGCTAATATCTTCAATCTCTATGACAATTTTTTTGTAAGTAATATATGGAGTTTTCTACAACTTAAATTTTAACCTGTATGCTTCAGGTGAGTGGGTCATTTTTCTCATTCCCATATGTCATTTGGCATTGTTACTTGCATCAATATTTCAAATTCAAGAGATTTTGAAGAAGTTCCAACATTCTGCAAGAATGGATTTTGTGCACTGTTACTCTTTGAGTTTAAAAACCACTCTACAATGAATAGGGTTAATACATTTTCTTCACACCTTAGTATAGGTTTATAACAATGAAGGATTAAATAAGAAAGTGGTTGATGTAAACTGACTAATGTGTTAGTACAATTTGTATCAACAAATGTGTTTCTTATTCCAAGCTTTCTCAAATTTTATAACCTTTTAATTTTTTTAGTTCAGGATTGTACTTAAATGATAACCCTGAAGGAGATATCTGAGGATACATTGTTCTTGAGTGAGTTAGTCTAAATCATTCCAGTAATGCCTTTCAACTGGATTCCAACAAAAGCTTTTACTATGGTATTTATAGTTGTGCATGGATCAAGTGCCATTAAGGTGGAATTTTTTTGAGCTAAATTTTGTTTGATGTTTAGGTGGACCATAAGAGAGACTGTTTGTATTAACTAGCAGCTGTTAATGTAGGGCATTCATCAATAAGTGTGTTACTATTGGATTTGCTCCAGTTCTGACATTACTTCTAGTCATAATTTTGATAAGCATTAAAATGGTACTGTAAATTTTTGGTGACATTGTTTTTAATCTGTTTGCTTAACAGTGGGCAGAAAAACAGTTCACACTGGCTGTTACCTCTAGACTGAACTAATCCAGTACTCTCCTGGCCGACCTCCCACCTTTCTCCATCTGTAGACCTGAGCTCATCCAAAACTCTGCTGCCCATGTCCTAACTTGCACCAAGTCCTGTTCACCCATCACCCCTGTGTTTGCTGACCTACATTGGCTCATGGTCCAGCAATACTCAACTTTAACATTCTCATCCTTAGGTTGAAATCTGTCCATGACCTCACTTCTTCATATTGCCATACTTTCCTCCAGCCCGACAACTTTCCAAAATCTCTGTGCTCCTTCAGTTTTGGCCTCTTGTGCATTCTCCAATTTCCATCGCCCACCATTTGTGGCCGTGCCTTCAGCTGCCTAGACCCTGAGCTCTGGAATTCCGTTCCTAAACCTTTCCATTTCTCTACCTCGCTCCATTAAACTTCAAGGCACTGCTTAAAAACTACCTCTTTGACCAAGATTTTGGTTCTCTAGTGTCTCTTTGGTGTAAACTTTGGTTCGATAACACTTGAGAAGCATTTTGGGACGTTTTACTACATTAAAGCTACTACATAAATGCAAGTTGTTGTTGTGATCTTCAGCCTAACCAGTTACCTAAAATGTATTTACACTACAAAAGTAGCATTGCTGCAAAGTGATTCCACTTCATATCAATGTTAATATTTTGTAGTGTAAGTCCAGAGTTTGGGTCGAAACTGACTGCAGACCAAAGCAGAGTGAGACAGTCCATTTCATGTCTGTGCAAAACGAAACAGAATTGTACTAATTCTACCATATAATGCAACTAAACTCCTAGCAAATGTCATTTTGCATAAAGGTTTCTGCAATATTTAATATCAACATGAGTTGAAGTTGATATCTTAGTCTTTATAAATGTTGGCATATAGGGCAGAATTTGAACATTACAGACCCGCATGCAGTGGGAGCGACACTGGTAGTAGGTCAGGAACCTGTTTGGAATTGAAGCTCTTTGTCTCAGCATCTTACTTCCAGATTTCCTGATCAATGACAGGGTGGGCTTGATGATACGCTGAATCTGTCAAAGGAAAGATTTCTAGTTCAGGGGATCCCAGTAGAGGTCAGAATGACTGAACTGTACATTGATTCCTGAGACTTCATCAACCACAGGAATGGAAAGGAGATCTGAGAAGTCTGCCCCCCTGAGTCTCTGACTCTTAACTGGAGGTCCTGCTGTGGAATCTGAGGGACTGAAATGGAGTGATGTTTCCCAAGGAAGGAAGGAAGAGGCCAGCTTCTCAAACCAACCAGGCCTGAATAACTGGCTGAGAAAGTGAGCAGCAGGAGTGTGGTCCCGCAAACCTGGAAATAGTGCACCAGGAGGTTCAAGCACCTCAGTGGAGCAGGAAAGATCAGTCACATAACATTTTCAGCTGCCAACCCCCCACACTCTGACTTCCCCGGCATTCTCCTACACAACACTCCTCAGACCAACACACTTTGCAGCTCCAGTCATTCCTCTCTCTCAAGGCACCTCCTCACATCCCCATCTGAACAGTCAACAGTGACACTCACCCTTATCTTTGTGCCATCTCACACCCATGCCTCACAGTCACCCTTCAGAAATGTTGTCCTTCCCTCCTCTTCACACAATCCATTTCTCACACTCACTCTGAGAAGAAAGCACACAACTGCAGGGAGAGGCAGAGAATCGGGGGTGATCCTCTAGTGATAGCCACCTAGACTTCACTCACCTTGATCTGCACTTCCCAGCTGTCAGCCTTCACTGGAGCATGGGAAAAGATTATGCAGCTTTACCTTGGACCTCTGATGAGGAACAAGAGGAGCAACAACACTAACACCAGCAGCAGCAGGCGCAACTGCGGCAGCAGCAGCAGCTGCCTTCTCATAAACTGCATGCCATCCCACAGATCAGAGGGGATGGACACAGAGATCCAGCTGTAAGGAGGCGAGACCCCCAGCACACGGTCTACAGGTATAGGATCAGCTCTCTCAACATGTGTGAGCACCAGTACTTTAGGAGGCTCAGGCTTTCACATTAGTTTATTGCTAATATTGTGCCCACCTGGTCCACTGGGAAGGAGGTCTTAAACCAGGAGGCTGCAGATATCAGCAACAACCTGTTGGGAAAGCCTGAGCCTTCTAAGGCACTGGTGCTCACACATGTCAAGAGAGCTGATCCTATACCTGTAGACCGTGTGCTGGGGGTCTCGCCTCCTTACAGCTGGATCTTTGTGTCCATCCCTTGTGTCCTGTAGAGCAGCATATGCCTGAGGAGAAGGCAGCTGCTGCTGCTTGTATTTGTGTTGCTGAGCCTCTTGTTCCTCATCAGAGGTCCAAGGTAGGGCTGCAGTGAAGGTTGACAGCAGGGAAGTGAAGATCAAGGTGAGTGAGGTCCAAGACAGGTGAAATGACTTCCAAAATGTTGGGAATCATCTGTCAAACAGTAAAAGCATATCTCAGAAGAAGTTCTTTGAGCATCAGTATCTCACCTAGGCAGGGCTGCAGCTATTCATTTTCACTCTTTGAAGGCTTCCAGCTGATCAGTTACACTGAACAAGCGCTCCCTGCTAAAGAGCGGCTCAGGTCCACAAATGAAACCCAACCCGAGCCCGACAGAACCACATCCAACCCGGCCCGAGTCCTTTCATTTTTTCCCATGCCCAACCTGACCTGACCATCAGTTAACCTAGCTTCTGTTTTTCACTTTGTTGCTTATCTGCACAAGCATAAAAAAACTGTAACTAAACCACCTTTCAAGTCCAAAAAGTACATTAACATTGGAGCCACTTACCAAAGGTGGTGATAGTGTGTCCAACCCAATCCGAGCCCGAAAGACGGACCCGGAAGAGCGATCCAAACCTGACCCGAACCCGACACATCATCAGGTCCCGTCGGGTTCGGGTCGGGTAGCCATGCTCTACTCCCTGCTGTGCTCTCGCCTGGTTGAAACTGGTGAGACCCACACAGCTCTGCATTAATCCTGTGTGTATTGGGGATTTACATAGTTTACTTACCTGACAGCTCCATACTCACCTGCAAACCCGACTGAGTTAAACCCAGAAGTGGGCAGGATCATGCCAGGTTTCTGACCTGATGCCACCTTTTGCGGCTTTAGCACCCTCCCCTCTCACCGCCACCACCACCCCCCCACCCCCCCCCCCCGACCCCCGACCTCTCGCACCTGAATCCGTCTCCCCTGGGTGTTAAAAATTCTGTCCATAGAGAGTGATACAGAAAGTAAGATCAATATGCATTAATGACCATCGGACTTTTGTTATATCGTGAATATATTGGTGTGATGACATATCTGCAGTGTAATTAGAATAGTATACTAAATATCGGTGTCAAATTGTGTGAACTGAAATATTAAAAGAAAGGCAAGGGGAGGGTGAGTACATAATTTCCTGAATCCACTAGCACTCTAAGAGTTAATTTAGTGTACAACAGTTTTGCAGAAGAGGGCGCACAGCAGCACAATTATAAAGCCTTGTAGATGTAGCAGAAGCTTAATGTTTTATTCTAATATTTTATTTTGTACAGCATTTTTTTAGAAATCTTTTTCCAAAGTATAAATACTGTTGTTGCTGTGATTTATTTTTTTTCTGGTTTTCCTCCCTTTTGATTAGTCATCCATCTCCTTTCGCTTTCCTTCATTTGCTACAGCAATCAACACACTGCAGAATGCTCCGTCGCCTCTGATCTTCCTGCTAATATATGGATGTATACTTGCACAAAATAACACAAGCAATAGGTTGCAGCCCCACCTCGCAACCTGTCTGGGGACTGTTGACACATGCAATCACTAGAATTTTGGAAAGAACAATGGAAAGAAAAAAAATAGTGGAACCTGTTGTACTGAAATACATTGGTCTCTGTCCCATAAACAAACAGTTCAGTTGTCTTCTATGTATTGAATGATTCAAATGCACAAAAATAGTTACTGATCAGGTAGCTAGTTGAAGCGTTGCTTGTGAACTCGATGGAGTTCATAGAATGAAATAACACAAAGACTGGAACACAAGTCAGTTAAGCCGATTCCTTCCACAGACCATGTTTAGTCCACTCGACTGTCAATTGTATCCAACCTATTTCACCTCCCAAGAAAACATTCTGAATTTTTTCTTCCCATCTTTCCAAACCTCACCACAGCCTCACAGCTCCAGGGACCTGGGTTCGATTCTGGGTACTGCCTGTGCGGAGTTTGCAAGTTCTCCCTGTGTCTGCGTGGGTTTTCGCCGGGTGCTCCGGTTTCCTCCCACAGCCAAAGACTTGCAGGTGATAGGTAAATTGGCCATTGTAAATTGCCCCTAGTGTAGGTAGGTGGTAGGAAATATGGGATTACTGTAGGGTTAGTATAAATGCGTGGTTGTTGGTCAGCACAGACTCGGTGGGCCGAAGGACCTGTTTCAGTGCTGTATCCCTAAAAAAGAAAAAAAAGAAAAAAGAAAACCTGCATTTCATGTAACATGACTTGAGTTCTATGAACTGAGAACAGCTATACAACGAAGACCTAATTCAGTTAGGGAAGGGTTAATATTGTATAGAAAATTCTTGCAAGACATTACTGTCTGCATCTCATTAGACAATGATTGAAGAGTCCGATCTGTTTAAGAAAGTAATATACTTGGTGACATTCTTTTGAATTTGGGTTTCAGCTTTTGGCCACATAAAGAATGTGCTTTATGAATCAGTACTTTTGTTGCCAACAGGAATGTAAAAAAAACTTCCAGATAATTCAATTCCCATATGTATAATTTAATGGGATAGATTTTGTAGGTTAAGTCACTTGTTGAAATGCCATTTATTTAGCTTGAAGTTAATATCCTCACTTTTGGTGTTGCTGGTCACAGTGAATAGAACTGTTTAGTGATTGGGAAGAGTAAAAATTAAAATAGTTAGGAAACATTCTTATGACACTGTAATAAAAAAATTATCAGGAAGAATTTTTCTGATTGCTTTGTATAGCAAAATCATAAATGCATTTGTGAAGTTAATTCTGTTCAGTATTTCTAAACTACTATTTTAAAGTATGTTTAACCATTTTAGTTAAATGGAAATCTTCACAAAAACATTAGCAATATTACTATATATATTGCATCGAGAGGAATTCTTACATCTACATATTATCTTGCATAAGAATAGAGTATTCCATCCAGTACCAAAAAATATTGTAAGAATTAGGTTTGTCTCCAAAATCCATTGGGAGTTCTGCCATTGATACTACCTTTGTGGGTAAGTGAGAAGTCCATTCTTTTAGATAGCAATGCTGGGCACCTAGATCACTAGGAGTGAATCAAAGATGAATGTGCTGAGGAGTCTGAAAATTCCAGTGTAAGGGCTACCGGCTGGTGTGGGGGCTGATGCATTTTAATATATTAAAAAATTCCAGGTCCTCTTCAAATGTCCAGCCCATGTTGTTAAATGAATTTATAGGCCAAGGTCTCCAAACATTAACCATCATTGGTGGGTTATTGCTGGATCACCTACGTAGAGTTTCTCCAGCCTATCTCTCTCTCTCATGGGTTCAGGCAGGATAATCAATATTAATAATCAAATGCTGAGAAATAGTCTTAAAATGACCAGCACAAAATGCATTTACATTCATGTATCTTAAGCTGAATGGGGTGGAAGATTGGCCCACTTTTTGGTGTTGATTCACTGCAAGTGCGCATGAGAAACCAGAAGATTGAAGCTCACGCAAAATTGGGCCTCGGACCTCATTTTAATAATGGAGGCAAGCTGACACCACCTGATGTACCTGCAGAGGGAGCTCAGCAGACATTGGGAAAGCAGCAGTCTTCAGGTAAGTTTAGAGAGGGTGTAGAAGGAGAACACAGGGAGTCCAAGAAAGGGCCAGCAGCAGTCCAAAATAGTGCTGTAGAGCTGAGAAGAGCACATCATCTTCTTCTGGCTCCATACAGGGGAAGTTAAAAAAAAAACTTCCCTTACCTTTTTCAAGTGCTTTCCAGCAGTCCCTTCTCAGCTGATGTAGACCTGGAAAACTAGTCAGAATATTGTTACGACCAGGTGAGAAAAGGGTCTAGGGTTCCCGCTCAGCCTTCACCTGGTCTTACCATAACAGGGTTTAATTTTAAACCCACCGTTTATTTTCAGCTCCCCTTCGTGAATCCTTGTTCACCGTTTTCCAATTATAATGCAAAGAAACCAGCACAAACAGGTTTTCTTAGGTTTAAAGGAAAAAGGTTGAACTTTATTAAACTTAAACTCTAATTCGGTTCACGCCTATGGATAAGTGATGTGCTCACGCTAGCATGCATATGCGATACACACATGCAGATAGAGCCAGAAAAGAGCAGAAGAAATAAAGTGAAAAAGTTTGAGGCAATATCTGAAGTTGGTTTAGGTTACTGTTCTTCGAGCTCGCTGTAAAGTCCTTGATTGTAGATAGGTTTTGCTTTTCATTGGGGTCCAGTATTCTTCTTAAACCTTGTTTGATGTAAGAGACTTTTCTCTCTTGAAGTTCATGTGTCCTCAGTGAGTCCAAGGCTTGTGAGAAAGAGTTGGGAGCAGACAGGAGAGGTCTTCTCACTCGAGGAGCAAACAGTCTTTCTTTGTTCAAAAACTCTGTAGCTAGTTCAAAAAACACTGGACCAGCCAGTTAGTCATGTGAATAGCTGATTTAACCAGTCCTGGCTTTTCTGGATTGTATCGCCTTAGCAGTCTCTGGAATGTTCTTCCTTACACCTTCAATGTCTGGTGATCAAAATTCATTGTGCGTTGAATGTGTCAGGGAATAGTCCTTTTATTTCCACAAGCACTGTCTGTTAGTATGCAAATGTTTTTCAGCTAAGTGTCTGGCAGCCCTTGTAACAGGCCTTCTCTTCTTCCCAGCAAGTTTATAATCAATATTCATATGACAAAATTAATATGCCTCATTCTTGGCAGTGGGGGCCTGCATGACAATATGCATGGCTCATGCCCAGCCTAGCCATTCACTAATTTTGTAGAAGTGGCCTGAAACAGGTGCAGGGCCATTCATTTCCATATTTAAACACTGCTTTCAGGTTGTGCCAGGATAGCTTAAAAACAGCAAGGACCAATTTAGTGGCAGATTGGGAGCAGGGTCTAACGCCTAAAAATTGGGTGAAATGCATACCACTTTCTACACTAAAGAGCTGTCAATTAATATGCAAAAACAAAAATCTATGAATTTAAATTGAATGGCACAATCATGCACTTTGGCTGACAATTTTCAGGTATACTTATTTCAGTAAGCCACACAGGACCATTTCTACTATCCCTGGTGCCTATTTTCCAACAAATACATTCTCTTAATCTCTTACCTCAATGTGTGGCCCTCTGTCAATGACAGAATGTTGAGAGGAGAGTAGCTGAAACTTTGCAGCTGGAGCCTCTCAAAAAGGAGCTGACTCATTTCAGTGAAGGACTACTTTCTGCTGTACCACTTTTGTTTTTGCAATGGTTGCTGGGCCCTGGTATAAAGCTATTTTGTATGCTAGCATCAGAGGGGGCTGGTAGGAAGGTACAGAAGTATCACTATCTAAGGTGTCAGCCATGGTTTGGTTGGTAGCATTCTTTCCTCCGAGTCAGAAGGCTGTGGGTTCAAGTCCTACTGCAGAGACTTGAGCACAAAACCTAGGCTGACACCTCAGTGCATTACTAAGGGGGTGCTGCACTATTGAATGTCAAACCAAGATCACATCTGTCCCCTCAGGTGGATGTAAAAGATCCCATGGCACTATTTTAAAAAAGAATTGGGCGATCTACTTGGTGTTTTGGCTAACATTTCTCCCACAGCCAAAACCACTAAAATAGATCATTCAGTAACTTTTTTATTATTATTCGTTCGTGGGATGTGGACATCGCTGGCTAGGCCAGCATTTATTGCCCATCCCTAATTGTCCTTGAGAAGGTCGTGGTGAGCTGCCATATCACATTATCACATTGCTATTTGTGGGACTTTTCTGTGCACAAATTGGCTGTTTCCTACATTACAACAGTGACTGTACTTCAAAAGTACTTCATTGGCTGTAAGGCGCTTTGGGACATCCTGAGGTAGTAAAAAGCACTATGTAAATACAAATCTTTTTGTCTACACATCACAGAATAAAAAGAAATCGGTGACAACGTCTTTTCAGCCCACTGGTAGTGGAGCATGTTCATTTGGGCTAATGGTTTGCTGGAGAATAGACTGACTAATCCCGATTAAGTATTGAAAGCCTGAGCTATGATGCTGTTAAGTGTGTCTTGTGAGAAATCTATGAAAGCAGTCATGTTTGCCACTATGGAAGCTACAATACCTCATTTTAATGCCTCATCACTGCAGACATCTTGTGGACTGCCCCATTCTCTAGGACTGGCAAAGTTCCTGCATATATTATAGATGCAGATAGTGGACCTCTTCAACTTATCCACTTACACCACCGCATAGCAGGGAAACATCTCTACATTGAACATAGATAATGTATTTTAACCATTTTTCTTTGACAGTTATCACTTTGGGATCTGGGTCTCTAGGCTCCTAAGTCAAGGGAGTAATTTTTACCTCCTCCAAGAAGGCTCTTGATCTTTCCCACCCACAACAACTCCTCCTTGCCTGTGCTATCTGTCTCTTCTGCTGTCCACATTTGCTGGATGAGGTATATTGAAGCTCATGTTGGAATGCTGGGATACATTAGGTTAGGAATGCTGCATAAGTGGTTGCTACAGAGCTGCCGGGCTACTTTTTCGACCGCTCATTTTAACAATGCTCCACCTTTACAAGGTAATGCTTTAAGGAGGTTGAATTCTTATATGAACTTAGAAGAAGTGGCCAAGCAATGATAGAAGGCCTTAGAATGAAGAGAGTAACAACTTACTAGGTGATCCATACCGTTACCATCCTGTTCCTGGTAGCTGCCCTTCAATTTTCTCCCACCGCCTCCTTGGTATGTATGTCATGGAGTTTAAGAACTTCCTCTTTGCAAGTACTTAAGGGCCTGATGGATAACATTCCTTCCTTCATGGAACTTCTTTGTAGTTCACTGTTGGTGATCTTTTCCTTTGTGAGAAGAATACAGATTGAGTCAGGCAACCGATTGACTAATTTTGCTCAGGTATCCAGAGACATTCCAGGATGAAAATGTTTTCAAGTGCACACTATCCATCTCAATTTTTCACTGTTAACGTACCTGCATTTATTCTCAGAGTATGCAATAAAATGCTTTGGAATGCTGGGATAGGGGAGTGTGTGTGGGGTGTAGGATCCATTGTGAATAATCATCCATCAATTAAATTACACCTTGGGGCATGCTGGATATATTGTGCATCATGCAGTCTCTCAAGGCGTGCATGGATACTCATGAATTGATTTACATTGGATAATTCTGCAAAGTCATTAAACCATTTCTGGCACTATGTTGCCATCTGTGGGATGGTCATGTTGTCACTGACTACCTGTGACACATCCCTGCATACTGCCTGCTCTACCTTCTTAAGAATCTTCCATTCAAAGGTGCCATTAAGCCAATTCCTCCTTGTCCTTATCTCTGCCAGTAACCCCTGCTTAGGTTCATCTGAAACTGACACTGTTGACAGCCCCAATGCTGCCCAATCTTAATGCAGTTACAAGTCTGTTTCTGCTCTCTCTCCCTTCCTCCAATTCACATACTTCTGACCGTTTAATCAGTTGCAATTTTTTAAAATTTGACTACTCTGACACTGTTTTAGCTACATCCACTAATGTTAGTAGAAAATGTCTTATTATACTAGTGCAATCCAGTCTTTCTTCATAGCTGAAATGCTCCAGCCCAGGCAACATCCTGGTGAATCTCCTCTGCACTCTCTCCAGTGCAATCACATCCTTCCTATAGTGCGGTGACCAGAACTGTACACAGTACTCCAGCTGTGGCCTAACTAGGACTACCACTATAAACCTAACCAGCATGTGAATTAGGCTCACTCCAAGAAAATGCTGTGGGTTCCCTCTAGTATCATGTGGACAGGTGGAGGTCCCATCCTCCACGATTCAAAAAGAAATTCAAACCTTTGTGTCCAAAATAGCAATTTCTGTTGTGGATAGTACATGCACGTGCATTACAAGACATCTAACCTCTTTGAATTCTATAGGGGTGGACTATCAGTCTGATTTTCATGGTGCTTTGCTGTATTAACATACATACATATTCATTTCCTTAACAGTCAAGATGGGTGTCTGTCAGACCCACCATTGCTCACGTGATCTATGAAAACTCTTTTTGCCTATCTTTTACATCATATTGCTCCTATTGTTTTTGTTTTCTTTTTTGGAAGAATGCATACATTGCAGTCAAAACGTTTAATGCTCTGTTTTATTCAAATTTTAAATTGAATTATGAACTTGCCTTGAAGTACCTGATAAGTGATGGAAATGTCAAAGGATAGAGACACTCTCTTACATTTGTTTTAGGAGTGTTCTGTGTTTGAGAAGGAATTCTCTGTGAATTCTTCACAGTTCTGAAGGGTCACATACCTTATTTACTAAAAGTATATCACCTTTTGAGTTGCATACCTCAGTGGAGATCAGACATTGGCTAAAGTTAGCCTCACTGCCACAATCAAAGTATATTACAAAATGCCATTTAATTAAAAATCACTCAAGCAAACTGCTACATCTGAGTGGTTTAACGTGCAGCTGAATATCACCAGTGCGGAATGGATGGAATACAAATTGCAGAGTAACGTACAATGCAGTGGGGCCCCTCAAACCTTAGTCATATTGACAAGAGGAGATCAGATTTGTTCTGGAATTTAGTTTTCATTTACCAATACAGATAACTTGAACTTTCCACTTCTGTTTTGGCACTGAGGTGAATGAGATACACATCAAGGGTAGGTCTCACGTCAAGGACACTATGAACATTTGCCAATAAAAATATGGCAACAAGCTCAGGCCCTCCTCCTGTTTGCCACTCTCAATTTCATCACGACTATTGCCTACCTCTCCCCCACCTCTCCACACCAATTGTCTCCCCACTAGCTTTTTTTAAATTTTGAACTTGCTCATGTAAATGTTGGGTGCTTGGACATGCACAAGTATATTTGAAAAAAGTGAGTATTTTGTAGAGCTGCACACAGTGTTAACTGGGCATTTTAAATAGAATCCATCCAATCAGACCGGAGTCCTGAGCACATTAGGGGTTGAATTTAGTGCGGCTGTTTGGAGCAGGAATGCAGGCATTGTGGGGTGCGGTCGAAGAATAGAGTCGGAGGAGTCTGCCTGGAATGCAATGTGACATCCGTTCCGGATTTAGTCAGCA
Organism: Heterodontus francisci; assembly: GCF_036365525.1. Classification (NCBI taxonomy): domain Eukaryota; kingdom Metazoa; phylum Chordata; class Chondrichthyes; order Heterodontiformes; family Heterodontidae; genus Heterodontus; species Heterodontus francisci. The sequence continues at coordinate 33,040,632 of NC_090388.1, read as the reverse complement.
GCAAGAAAGCACCAAGGCGGCCTCGCTGTCCCGATACAACAAGAGTGTAATTTAAATTGTAGAACAGTTAGTTTTAATGTATGGAATTGTAAGCAATTCAATGGGGGGCTTGGAATTAATTGGACCGACAGGCGGCCCTCATGCACCGTCAGAACCCTGGCCATTGAAAGCAGGCGGCACCAAGGTGAGGCTTCAGTGTCGCGACAGGTGGACAGCCATGTCCAGCACTGTATAGGAGAAGGGGGGGAGTGGAGGTCATTGTTGGACTGCAGTGCTGTGCGCTCTGCATGGGTGGACTTGGTCTTGGGTGGCAGTACCGGGTGGGCTTGGTCCAAGGTGGCGGTACCAGGTAGGCTAGGTCTCAGGTGGCAGTACCAGGTTAGCAGTGTCTCGGGTGTTGTGCAAGTGGGTGCTGCGTGTCAGGTGGTCTGCATGGGGGGGTGGGGGGGAGGCTTGGTTTCGGGTGGCAGTATTGGGTGCTCATACTGCTGGGTGAGAGGGTCAGCTATCAGCAAGGGTGAGCACTGAGGGCCAATAGGGAGCCTGATGGGAGCAGTAGCAAAGGGAAAGCTGCCAAGACAGGTTCATATCTGCAGGGACAGTGCTCTGGAGGCCTACTGATCACCTAGCATGGGCCTCGTACACCCTGCCTTTCTAGACCCCCATGACATGACGCAGCACCTCCAATGGAGGGAGGGCCAGGAGACAGCTGCACCTGTCTGTGAAGTTCTACAATGAGTGCAACAGCAATGAGCCATGGTAAGATGGGCCCACTTGCGTCAAGAGAGTTTACCAGACTCGAGTCAGCTACCTCCAGATGTCCAAGTGACATTGTCAGCCAAGACTACAGCTCTCCAGGGAGGCCATCACCGACTTAAGTGATGCAGGACGATTTACAATCTATGGGATTTGATGGGCACACTTTTCCTGTGGCATTGATAATCACCGTGGCACATTTACACTTCTGGATCATTCCAGGGATTCACTGGGGACATGTGTGAGGTCTCCCAAGCAGCAGCCCACCGCTGCATCAAGGAGGTGACCAATACCCTATTCAAGAGGTCCGGCAACTATGTGCACTACCGGACCGACCTTAACAGTCAGGCTGAGAGGGCCATCGGATTCGGGGCATTGCTGATTCCCCCGGGTGCAAGGTGTGATAGACTGCATGCATGTGGTCATCAAGGCACCAACGGACCAGCCAGTCACCTTCATCAACAGGAAGGGCTTTCATTCCATCGATGTTCAACTGGTCTGCGACCACCAGAAACGTTTCCTGCAGGTGTGTGCCTGCAGGAAAACAGCCATGATGTCTACATACTTCAACAATCCCAGGTGCCACAGCTTTTCAGGGCCCTCCCCTCCCCCACTCGCCTTCAGGGATGGATTCTCAGAGATAAGGGCTACCCATTGAAGACCTGGCTACACCTGCCTGTGAGGAAACCTCACACTGCAGCAGAGGAGAGGTATGACACCTGTCACAGCTCCACCCCTGTGAGCTTCAAATAGGCCATTGGGCTGTTGAAGATGAGAATCTGTTGCTTGGATCAATCCAGTGGAGCCATGCAAAATGTCCCAGTGAGGGTCTCACATTTCTTGGTGGTCTGCTGTGCTCTGCACAATCCAGCACTCCAGAGGGGGGAGGCCTTGTATGACGAGGACATGATTGATCGCCACTCCTCAACTGATGAGGAGGATGTGAAGGAAGTTGATGAGCAGTAGATGTTGAACCGCTTGCACTGAAGGCCAGGCTGATTGAGTGACGGGCCAAGGAGGGGAGAGACAATCTCATACTTACCCACTTCCAGTCATCATGATGGCCTCTTAGAGTAAAATCAATACAGACTCACCTCAATGCAGGCAGTTTGTCACCTCCTTTCTATTTGTCTTCTATGCCTAGTGCTCAGCTGGACTATGTGCTGTGGCCTATAGGAGATGCTAATAAAATGTGGGCTGTGCCTACATTGGCATTCACTAAGAGGGAAGGGGGAAGTCAGCAGCTCAGAACTAATGGATGATAGAGTAATCATTTTCCACAATGAAAGTTAATTTCAAAAACAAAGAACTTTACATGAGAAAAAAAATGTCAAATGACAAACGCCCGTGAAACCCAAGGTGGTTTTCTTTATACATTTACGAGTATTTCCCCAGTGCTAGCAGCTGGGCTGGAGACAGACTTGCTGATCAGGCTGCCCCTTGGCCTGGGATGACTTCGACGGGCATCCTCTGGCTGCCTGAGGCCTAGAGGGCTCCAGCTGCCTGAGGGTTTCCTGAACAGGTTCAGGACTCTCCTCAGGCATTGTGGCTGCTGGAGCTGAGCTCACTGGCAGAGCTTGCCCTGTGCTGTTGACACCAAAGGCTCATTATCAGCCTGGGGCTCAGCATGGGACTGGCACAGTCCGCTGACTGTCAGTGGCCTCAGCTGTCTTAACCTCAGCCAGATGCTCGGGTGCATGTGCAGTGCGCTCACCAGCTTGTGACCCTGATTCTACAGCCGAGGAGAAACCCACTGAGGTGAAAGTATCTGCGCTGGTAGAAGGTGCAGGAGAGTCATGGAATGGTGCATCCTCTGACTCCAGATGCTCCTCAGAGGAGGAATTATGTCCACCATCTACTGGAGTCTCCTGCAGATGCTGACCTGCATGAGAGGACACAAACCTGTGGGTTAGGATGAGCAGATCTCATCATGCCAGCCATGTGTGATGTGCACCTGCAGAAGTGTGTCAGACGTCGATTGGAGAAAATCCTCACTCTCTTGCGCTGAGACTTCAGTCTCTCCATCCGCTATTGAGCAGCCACCCTCAGCAACCACCAACTCGACTGCCTCCTCCTCAACCATCGAGAGAGGCCATATGTCTGCAATTCTTCCACCAATCCACGAGGTCTCCCTCCTGTTATGAGCCCGCTTGTCCTGCAAGTGGAAAGAGAGGGATAGTAAGGCTTTGCAGGAAGAGCGAAATAACAGTTCTGCCAGCGACAACCCATCATCCCCTGCTGGGGTTTCTTACATGGCTCCTCCCCACATGGGCTGTCAGGGGAGGTAATGGGAGTGAGGTGGTGTGGGTGGGGGGGAGTGACCCCATGGTTGCTCACCTACTCTGCTATCAACGTCCAGGCTTGCTTGGTCAGGCGGGAGGGTCTCTTCTTGCCATCCCTGGAGAAGCTAACCTCCCACCTTTCCCTTGCAGCCTGGAGGAGAATCTGTAGGGAGGCATCACTAAATCCTGGGGCTACCTGGTTTCTTAGGTTTGGGACCATGTCCGAGGCATCAGGCTCTATTTCGATCATCTGAAATCCTGGTGCAGCAGGGTCCAGGAGTTGCAGACACAGAATACAGCAGCTACAATAGTGTTGTAGGGGGTCCAGTAATCACAGGAACCAGCAGATACAGTAGTGTTGCGGGGGGGGCGGGGGGTGCGGTGGTGGTTCATCTGTCCAGAGTACCATCAAAGGGCTCCAGCAGCACTCCAAGTTCACTGCCTCACTGAAAGGCAGCAATAAAAGCAAGGCTAGCAGTGCTTTAAATATGACAGGCAAGCATAAGTACCAGAGCAAAGTTCCCCCCACAGTAATCCTTTCTCCCAAGTGCAGCAGCCCCTCATCCCCTGCTGGGGTTTCTTATATGGTTTCTTCCTAAGTGCTGTCCGGATATAGTGGCCCACTCTATACCTGGGCCCCAATCCCAGTTCATCGATTTCATTCCAACTATGCAACAATTGTGTTTCTCACTGGTTGCAGACTCCCTCCTAGCCTGAGCCGTTTGTATCTGTTTCACTATCACCCATGTGTAACAGAGTAGCTTCTCAACATCCTCTCCTCATCCTCTGAACCAGTGTCTATTGACTGCCGTCTTGCTGCACACACTGGCTTTAATTAAAAAGAGTGGCAAGTGTGGCTACCCCATTTCATTTTAATTTTGTCGTCTCTCTGATGCAAAATGGGACCATCCTGATCCAGAAAGATGGAAATTACACAGCATAGTATATAATGTAGCTCAGTTTAGTTAGCATTAAGCAGTTTTGCCAACACACAAAGGGCTGAATTTTACCGGCCCCTCGACGCGCAGGTCACGCGCGGAAGCTGGTAAAATGATACAGGGAGAGGCACGCCTCAACCTGCGACGTCGAGAAGGGCCCGCCGCATATTAACGGCAGCAGCGAGACCTCTGTGCAGACCCCCCCCCCCCCCCACCGCTGCCTGGCAGCGGGCCCTTCATCAGCATATGTAAATTAACATTTAAAATATTTAAATAAACTTACCTGCAGGTGGCGGCCGTCCCACTCCGATATTACGGCTGGCGTTTGTGTTCCGCACGCCTTCGGAACTCCGTATGGAGTTCTGGGCAAGAACCTGGTGGGGAGGGGGGAGTAATAAAACTTTCAGGGCGGGAGGGGTGGAGGAGCAGGGAAATCCATCTTTATTGTTTGTGGAGATGGTGAGAAGGGGTTGAAGGACAAAATATTGACGGTTAGGGGGAAAGTTCAGGTATGTGAACAATCAACTGATGGTTATTTCATTGCCTGGATTGACCATTGAGGGGGGTTGGGGAAGGGCCTCCATCACTTATCTTTCAATGTATTAAAAATGTTTTATACCCTTTAAAAATTATAATATCGCAAACTGCGGCACACTCATAAAATTCAGCTCAAAATGTGCAGATGAATATTTGGTGCTAAACTTTGATGAATGAATTCAGTGTTTTTCACATTAAGTTTTGAAACTTTCAACAATATGAAGTGGACCATGCTTAAAGGGCTTTATTGTTTTTGCTCACTTATTTTGGGTGCTTTTAACTTTGATATGCTAGGTACAGAGGATTGTAGTTTCTTTAATTTTTAATGTTCTTTTATCCCCCCCAAACATCATTCAGTTTTCACTGTAGATGGATATTGCAATGATGAAAAAAATTAACAAAAGCACAAGTTGCTGATAATGTATATTTGTTTTCCTTATTAATTTATAAGTCCTATGCTAACCATTCTTTTATTTTCCAGGATAGAATTAGTTCTTTATCTAGTCCCAGTTTGTTATTTTTCCCTTTTAAATATAAATAGTGGAAGTGCTGATGATTGTGCTTAAATCCTAAACACATACAATGTCGGAAAAACAATAATGCCTTCAGTGGAAGAACAGTATTCTGTGACACTTTCCCAAGAGAATACACTATAGTTGTGTAAGCAGATCTTCTCTTTCGAGTAGCCCTAACTATTAACAGATTCCAAAATTGGCAGCAACTGCTCAGTTGAATATTATCATCATCAACAACCATTGGACACATTATGTCACATTGATGGAAGAAAACTTTTGGTCTTTTGAGATGTGTCTGCAGTTGCCTTTCATGTCTGTCAGGCCTCTGCAGTGCACATTGTGAGAGCAGAAGGCTTCTGCAGCTGCCATTGCTGATCAGTCAGTACGTCCCAGCCCCTTGGGGAGGCAGGCAATAGCAGATACAGGGACGCACAAACCCTGCTGATTGGGAGTGAAAGCTGGTAAAATTACTCCATAGTCCTGTCTAACTCATCAGCCCCAAAAATGTAATTTAGATGATTATCTATCTTCCCATTAAACCTTGTGACCCATCAGAAGCTGTTTGAAGTTTGCCTGCTTAGACTTGCTAATAAGAAGAATAGAAGGATTAACTCAGAGGTCATGAAATCAGAGAGCAGCACAAAAGTTGCCAAAAAAGTAGGGAAACTTTTCTTCTCAAAATCTGTGACCAGTAGGGAACAGATCAGAATCAAAATAATAATACAATGGTAACTGATGTCATCAGTGGTTAGAAAATGTAAAAAAAAAGTAAGAATCAGATTACTAGAAATTCAATGTTGTCGAATTTTTCTTAAGAAAATCATCCAACAGACGTGTGCATTATTTTGACATGAGATTTTCAACATATTATTTTGAACCATGTCTAAAGACTCTAGATTAATCTTTGATTGTCAGATTAGAGGACAAGCCATAATTTGTTTAGAATGCTGAATTGGAATGCTGGGAAACAACCTTGATCCTGCATGCATAAAACATATAATTTTAAAAGGGTGAAAGCCAGCTATTTGAAATGTATTTTCCTTATTTGAAATGCACACCAGTTAAGTTGAAATCTGTCAGTCTGGCAGTGGAGATATGTGCTATCTTTCAAGTTCTTTTAAGGTGTAACTATAACCAGAATGATTTAAAAACCTGTAACTTCAACAATGCTTGCAGATCAGTCAAGCCTCCCATAAGTTTACTTACTAACGATTTAAGATGTCAGAGTTTATGTAAAAACTTGACATGACCCAAATGTAGCCTTTTTTGAAATGTAATGTTACTGGGTAGACAAAGCAATGAGTAAGTACTATAAAGGATAATTAAGCAGAGCAAGGGTTCCTGCTGTCAGATTACACAGATAGGAAGCAACAGTCAGTCAGTATGACATGTTAGAGTGTTGTACTACTTGGTGAATGAAATCAGTGGACTATCAAGTTGCACACTTTCATTAATCATTACTATTTTATTTATGCCATAACTCATCGTTAAAATGCTGTCCATGTTTTAAAATATTGCCAATATTTCAGTTAGACAATAGTTTTCAGGAAAATGAACCAAATAATGAACTGGAAACAGATTTATTTTTCTTTCAGTGTTAGTTAATATACTTTATTTCCATAACTCTGCAGAACCATGACAATACATTGAGAAGACTCAGTACAAAATTACTAGTTTGAGTTGGACTCTAATGTATGAGTACAGATGGGATTCATTATAGAGAGGACATTGAACTGCATGTAGGGCTAATCTATGAGCTTGCAGGAAGCTGTTTTGATATAGTAATGACACTTTGAACATCATTTACATTAATTGGTGTAACAATTTAAACATATTGGGCTGAATTTTAACCAGAAAAAACAGGTGGGGGCGAGGGTGTTAAAGTGTCAGTAATCTGTTTCTTGACCCAAATCTGTCTCCAACCCACCCATTTCCAGTTTTAACTGAGGCTAGAGGTGGGCTGCAACTTTAAATATTATAATGAGGCTGCAAGCCTCACTGTCATTCTGATTTTCAACTTTAACTTCTGTTGGCCAGGTTTGCTGGCAGTTTTCTCGAGACAAGGACTTGGTGGATTCAGGAGGTAAACAATTACCCTGGATCCAGGTGCCTGCTTGAGGAGTCTCTACCATTGGGGCCACCCCCACCCATGGCCTTCTCTCCCCCCCACCCCACTCCGGGCCTCTTCTGCCTCCCCAACCACTGAACCAGGCCCCAATCTCCCCTCACACCCCCACCAGACCTCCAATTTTCTCTGCCCACCCCGAGGCTTGCGATCCTTCCTCCCCCTTGGGACCTGACCCCACTCAGGGATTGGCCGGCCCCTCTGTTTCTCACCCCCCCCCCCACCCCCAATCACCCATGTCCAGTCAACATCCCTCTTGCTAGTTTCCCCCCCACCCTCCCCAACCCTCCTGGTTCTGGTGCAGACATACCTGCTGTGGTGGCCATCAGTGACCGGTTCCCTGCCCGACTGAAGGCCCAGCTGCTAAGGCCCAGGAGTTAAAGCTTCACAGCATGTGGAGATTCCCCCTGACCTTCTGACCAACTCTCTCCCTATGGATAAAAATTCTGCCCATTGATTCAGTAGTTGCAGTTCTGGAGAAACAGCTAATTTTCATTGACTGTGCATAAGCTGAATGAATATTTTCAGATTATTTTAGTAGCTTCGAAATTTATTTTCGATAATATTCACTAATTAGGAATTGAAACTTAATTTTATTTTTCATGCCAATTTATGCCCCTCGCTATGGAACTGGCTATGGAACAGCGAGCAGCCAAACCAACATTCCTTGAAGGGACTGCTGCAAGCTGCTGAGGGAAAGAAAAAGAAAACTGCCAATGAGTCTCCTGCAGTCAGGAGGAATGCTTTTGGCCCTACAAAAATCAACCTGCCCACTTCCTGTCCTTCTCGTGGCCCCCGTCTGAAATTGCTGCTGATCACACACCCCTTTAATGCTCCACATCCTGCTCAGTTCCATGCAGGAGACTCTGGATTCCACCACCTTACCACTCCTGCCAACTCAATCCATTTAGCACTAGTAGCTCGCCATATTATTGTCATGAGTCCTGAGCATGAAAATGGTTTAGGCCTCATGCCAATGCCATTGAGCTGGTGTACCAGATGCCCTTCCTACTGCTTGCCTGATTTTTGCATTAATCAAGAGTCACCCCCTATGTAAATATGAACTTTTTTTGTAACATTGGTCATAACATTTCATAGTGAAAATCAAAGCACTACAATATATTCTGTTGCATATTTTTCTTAACAGCATGTGGCCAGATTGGGGCAAATGTTAAACAATGAAGATATGTTAGTTTTGTATGAGTTCTAGTGAATCTGGAGAGGTGAATGCTGATTTTAAGAACAGGATAGGGATAAAGGTATAATTAGAATTAACAGATGTGCCTAAGACATTCAAAGATTTGGAAGCATTAACTTAAATATAATTTAATTGGATTGGACAGATTGATAACAGAAATTATCAATGCAATAATTAAATAAAAATGTTTACTTGAACAATAAGATAACCATGCATCATAAGTAAGTACTAAGAAGTGTCATTGCATGAGCAAGTAAAATAATGGCTCTTTGTTGAACAGGAGTGATTATCATTGCTAAATTTTGATATTGGTTGAACAATAAATAAAAACTGATTGAGATGGACAATCTTATTGTATTAACAATTAAGTCATTGTTGATAAAAATCATAATGAGTTATTACTAATGAAAGATTCACTTTTCATAGGATAATATAGATATAGTTAAAATAGTGATTTACTGATTTTAGATAAAGTGATCTCCAGTTTTTACATTTTTCTTTTTGCTTCTGGTTTCTGGACTTATTGAGTAAATATATAGGGCACAATTTATCAATGAGACAAATTCCACCACATTACACACTCCCTAGGCTCAAACACACAGTAATTATATAACTCTTTTTCACTATATCTTTGACTCTAAAAATTGACTTAGCAACCAGTTTTTTATATCCTGGCTTAATCACCAACTTACAAACCTTTTAGGAAGGAAAAGCAAGCTAGACATAGACATCAAACCACCAATAGCACTAGCCTATAATGGTCCTTGAAACAATGTTCTCACTGAGGCACAGGTTCCTCTCAGTTTCTGTGAATTCCATCTTCCATTATAGGATCACTGATACGAGCATCTTTTCCACTTTTGCATCTCCCTGTTTTGGTCTGCTGTTATACCAAAGGAAGCTTTGGAACAGCTTAGAAAGACTTATTCAAGTGACTTTCAATGATATCTTTATACATTTTGGTAATGGATACTTTACGTTTCCAATAAAACTTCAAAAATATGTATGTAACCCCATTACAGTACAAACAGAAGAACTGATTGACTCAGTTGTGTGTAAGTATATGGCTCATACACCACATGTCATAACAAGCTCCTCACTTAATGACTTATTTGCTATTTGGTCAGATTCAATTTTTAAAAATTGGTAATATACATGAGGATCCTGGGCCCATCCTCCAGAAGATAGCCATATGCTAATAACAGAGCTTATCTCGGAATTTCCTTGATGCAGGTTTAATGCTTGATTCTCTCTACCACTTTCATCAGTTCTTGGGCAATCTGTGTGGTGGAACTATTGACAGTAGTAGAGTATATCACCTATAGGGTAACAGAGAAGCTGACAATAACCGACTCATTCTAAAATTATCCAAAACATTCAGGCTTTTGCATATATAAGGACAATAGAATCAAACTCTGATGCCTGAAGTACAAAATGTATGCCTGATTCAATGTGAGTTATACACGAGTTGATCCCTCATGGCATTGCACAGAGGGAATCTAGACCAAGGCCATGAAATTGGGCTCTGTAGTGCCACCAGTTCTGGACCTGTGAAAGCCCCGAACTGATGAAAAGATGCTTCTGGCCATTTCTGGCATACCCTGACTGACAGGGCACAGTGTGAGCACGCCATGCGTGTGCCGGAAGCATGCAGAGTGGGCGGATTGTGATATGAAACAGCCTGTAACCACTAATCTAATGCACGATCTGCCATTTTAGATCATGCAGGTCCAGTTAACACCTCTCAATCACTCCCAGCTGAAGATGCATTTCTCTGCATGAGGGAAAATTCCATCCCACCCCACCCCCCACGCACCCACCCCCCCCCCCCCCCCAACACCACCACCACCACTAGTGTTATTTAAAGGGTTAGCCATCCAATTTTCAGGGTTCTGTATTATTGGAGGAGTTGTGCTAACTTTTTGGATTTTCAAGGTATCAGAGCTGGATCCTGACTAGGAGGTCAGAGGAGTTGGTTGGTCTGTAGGCGAAAGTCTGTTTCAGTAATGGGGGCACCAGTTGCAGTCCCTCTTGGACTGCAGCATGACTTGGAAATGGAGCACAGGGAGCAGTGAGGGAAAGCTGTGCACAGAGGGAGGAGGAGGAGAGCTCGCAATAAAAAGCCGTACCCGCCGAGGGTCTTTAGGGAGCATCTCTCTGACCTCCATCTCAGTCAGGAGCAGTGTCTGAGGGTGCATTTCAATAAGTAGGTGGTCACTGAACTGTGTCACCTCCTACAACCTGTTCTCAGTCACAGAGCAGGGTGAGGACAGCGCTGAGAGTGGCACCTTAAATATTTAGGCCAATGGATCCTTCTAGACAGGAGCTGGTGACACCAGCAACATGTCACCGTTCGCTGTCCATCACTGCATCAGGGAGCTCACAGAGGCTCTGTGTAGGAGAGAGGACTTTATCGTCTTCTTACTGACCAGAGAGGAGAGAGAATGTGGATTTGCTAGGCTGGATTCCCAGTGTTGGTGCAGGGTGCAATCAACTGGATCATGTGATTCTGCGGGTCCCACATGTTAATGGAGAAATGTTCCATATCCACAAGGGCTACCACAAACATCTGGTTGGTGTGCGACCATGCCCAGAAGATTCTCTCAGTGAATGCCTGCTATCCTGGCAGCAGCCACAACACCTTCATCCTGCGGCCAGCAGCCGTACCTGTCACCTTTGGGCCACTGTAAAGAATCAGAGGCTGGCTGCTGGGTGACAAGGGATACCCACTATAAATCTGGCTCATGACTCCCCTCCCCTATAATGAGAGTCATGCAGCAATGAGGAACATGGTGGAGTAAACATTGACCTCCTGAACAATGGTTCCGCTGTCTGGACTGCTTGGGATGTGCCTTCCAGTACTCACCAGAGTGTCCGTCCAAGTTTGTGATGGGCTGCTGCATCCTCCACAACCTAGCTATCATGAGGGCACAACCCTTGCCACCAGACATTTGGAGACCACCTCGGGAGTTGGGAAGGAAGAGGAGACAGGGAGGAGGCAACTGGGACCCTTCACTCCGGATAGCTGTCCGTGAGCAGCTACTCAGACACTGATTCCCCTAAGCTGTCATCCCAGCATCACAATTCCCCACCTTTCAATCCATCTGCTTCATACCATCATAGCCAAAATTCTGAAGTAAAAGCCACCAACAAAAAAACATAACTTTATCCAACAACACTTCCAATAATACACAAAAAACTGAACTGTTCGCCCTTGTAATTCCATCAGTGCCTGTCTTGCGGGTGCCTTTGCCTGCCCTAGTGCTCCTACATAATGCTACCCCATTGGCTGCAGCATGGCTGGTGGAAGACTGCGGATGGCCTTGCAGGACAGCCTTGAGCATCTATGAGCCGTGTGGGCCTGGGTCTGGCTGCACCATCTCAGCATGGGCAGCAGTAGTCTGGACTGGCGGCTGACAGGCAACAGCAAGGGAACAGGCAGAGTGGCAGTGGTGGGAGCAGGAATGCTGTTATCCTGAGAGAGGACAGCAGGTTTGTGCACCATGGAGCCACTGGCAGTCCTCCGGGCAGCACCTCAGCAATCCTAGTAATCTGCTGGAGTATAGATCACTGGAGTGCTGTGAAAGCCTGCAAGCCCCTTTCAGCACTGATATCTGAAGTCATGATGGCAGCAGTCTGAGTCTGCATGGCACCAAGCAAAGATCTCATGACCTGAGGCTGAGCTTCTATTGCAGCACCGAAATGTTGGGTGGCTTCTGCCTGTACTTCATGGAAGCTGAGATACCAGACACCAGACACTGCATCAGGGGTGAATCAGCAAGTGCTGTCATATGAAAATATTGCGTCGCTCCTCCTTTCCACCTCCTGGAATAACGCCTCTATTGCTGCATCAGAAAACCGTCTCTCACTGTTGCTTCATTTTCTGTGCTTTTGCTTATATCCACATCTTCCACAGTCTGAAGCAACTTCTGCACAATGAGTGTAGCTACCCTTTAAGAGGTGCAGGCTAGCCACGCATCATTGCTAGCCACATATACTTTAGGCCCCCTGTTGAGTGTTCAACCAGTTAGGAGCACATTCTGCACTGGTCTGCAGGCTGAAATCATTAAGATGAGGCAGCATGAAGTTTGCATGCTGTCTGCCTCAGCGGCACAGGACACAGGGTGATCATGTATCATAATAACCGCGCCCGTAAATGGGCCTGTGACGGGTTATATCCCCCACAGGTGTAGTCTTCAGTTAAAAGCTGGGTTAGAGGGTGGAGGAGAATTAATTTGGGCACTTGGATGTAATTTTTTTTTAAAACCACATACACATACACCAGAGTATGTGGGCTGAATTTTACAGGCCCCCAACGTCACTGTTCATGGGGGTGGGGGGCGCGCAGAAAATGCCTGCAGGAAAGGGCCGCCGTGCACCCCATGCCGGGAGGGCTTGGCCTGATATTGCCAGCAACAGTGAGGCCTCATGGTGCACCCCCTCCCCCTGCCGCTCGGTGACAGGACCCCCATTTACATATTCAAATAAATTAAAATAAATGCAGTAATTATACTTACGCCACCATCTTCTGTCCCGGTGCAATCTTCCTGCCGCTGGCCGGCACTCCTGCGCCTTCAGATCCCCGTCCAGGGAAACAAGGTGGAACACTGGTGGGGACTGGGGACGAAGTAAGATTCTCAGTGCGGTGGGGGGGGGTGGTGGGGGGATTGGGGTCAAAGTGTCATCATTGGTGTAGGGAATGTTGCGAAGGGTATTAGTTTAAAGTTTGTGCATTTTGTGGGAGGTTAGGTGGACAAGATAAGTATTTTGGGGGGAAGAGGACAAGTAATTAATTGTTATTGGGTGGTGGGAGAAGGGCAAAATAAATGTATTTAATTTTTTTCATTCACTTTAGCTTTAAATATTTAAATTTAACGATAGGGCTCAAAGCCCTTTAAAAATGGCGCCAGCAGCTGCGCAAAGGCAGCTGACGCCATTGACAGGGACGGACAGCCCACCCACTCCACGTGATCAGGGAGGGCAGCCTGCCCTGGTTATTTAAATGAGCCGCCACTCTTAGGATCGCGGTGGCTCCGCAATGTGTGACCTGCGCGGGTGGGCCGCCATTGTTTTTGCCCACTGCCGATTTTGGCGGCAGGCTTCTAAATTTCAGCCCTGTGTGTGTGTGTCTCTCACACAGCTTACTATACTTTCTGAAATTCATAGAACACAATTTAAAAGCTACAACATGTGTAATAAGAGAGCTGTCATTTTTTTCTCTCACACGTATACACATTTACTCTGTAAAAAACAAACTTTCTAAATTTTACCTCATAAAGCTTTTGAAATTTTCCCTCTTGTTTTTCAGAATTAATGGGCTGGCTTTTGTTGTGGAAGTAACAGTGAGGTTAACAGTGCTCGCCATTATTAAAGTGTAAATCAGACAGCAACTTCCGGCGACCGCACATGCGAAGTTCAACGCAGAAATCAGGAAGTTGCTGTCCGAGTTACTTTACTCCTCCAGAAGTTGCGCCATACCAATATCTCACTGAGACACCCAGCATTGAAATACAAAGATTAGGGCTAGTCCATTCTGGTGGAAGTAAATTTTTAACAGCATGATATGTTTTAATTACTGCCAAACAACTTCTCTGGCACTGACAATTAACTTTCACAAATGTGGAATCTCTTTCTTCAGATTTTATTGCTGAAGAATTTTAAAAATAAAAAATTGTAAATAAAATGACTTTTTAAAACTTTTTCTTTGTCTCATATCTTAATCTGAGCTTTCTGTAGTGATTTGACATTGAATTCAGTATTCTAACTTACAGTTCCTTGTTCAAACTTGTGCTGCTCATTAACAGTTCTTCATTCTGATTGGTTAAGGAGATGCGCAGTTGCTTGTTCAGTTCACACAGGGCCCACATCTCCAGTAGAAGGTACTGTGAATTTTATGGCTTACTAAATAACAGTGAGTTCCAGTGCAAAGTCCCATACAGAATCTGTGGGCAAATGCAATGAATGGCTGGCACCATCCTTTCACTGCTGAGAGTAAAATCCAGGCTGTTATAAAATAAGCTACAGAGCAGCAAGTGTTAGAATCTAAAGAAAAATATTCTGTTAGTACAGCTGCCAGACTGGTAAATTAGTTCCATTGCACATGCGCATCTGCACAGTCCAAAGGCAGCTTTCAGGGTAACAGCTTTGGGCAACAATATCGGGCTGCATTTTAAGGAGCCCTCAACATTGGGATCCGTGGCAGGGTTGGGGGTGGGGGGGTGCCTGAAGTTGGCCCCAGATGAGGCCCACCATGGATCTCGACGTTGGCAAGACCTGGCCTGATCCTCCCGGCGGCGGTGGGGCACCGTGGCAGCACCCCCCACCCCCGCTGCTCGCCAACGGGAGCACAATCACCAAATGCAAATAAAGTCAATTAATAGATTTGCATATACTTACCTTTAAGCTTGATGTCCTGCTGTGATCTTCGGCCTGGCGGCCGGCACTCGCGCCTTCGGATCCCCATCCAGGTAAACAAGACGCAACACTGGTGGGGAGCGGGGAGGAGGTAAGTTTCTCAGTGTGGGGAATGGGGTCAAATTAATGTCAGGGTGTATGGGATAGTGGGAAGGATTGAAGTTTAAATTTTGTGCGGTTTGCGGGGGGGAACGGTCAGCTGGTAAAGGTAAGTATTTTGGGGGGGAAAGGGCAATTGTTATTGGGAGGGAAGAAAAGAGATGTATTTATTTATTTTCATTTAATCTATTTTTAAATATTTAAATCTACTTGTAGGGCTAACAGCCCTTTAAAAATGGCGTCCGCGCCGATGCACAGGCAGTTGACGCCATTGCCGGGGATGGACGGACAGCCCCCTCCATGTGATCGGGGGGAGGTGGGGGGATGGCCCACCCTGGCTATTTAAATGAGCCATTGCGCTTCGAATCGCAGCGGCTCTTGGGCATGTGGCCCGTTTTTTTGCCTGTCGCCAAAATCGGGGGGTGGGGGGGCTTATAAAATTCAGCCCATCTGGTGCAAGCTCAGGTTTTTGGAGAGGCTGACACCTTTCAGACAAATGGATAAATCTAAACATGTTAATGTGAAACATGTTTTTTTTTAAATGTTGTCAAAGCCCTTGTTTTGGACTTTAGAAATTTCAGCTATTGAATACAATGGCATATGGTAAACATTACGAAAAAAAGTTTGAAGGAATACCAAGGGAAATATTTTTTAAAAAGATGCAGCATGTATGACAGTTAACTGGATATGTTAGTTTGGAATACAAATGATAGATGTCCCCCTCAGTTAACCACTTCCGGGAACAATAACAGGATGGCAAAATATCAATGGTAAGTGTAAATTAAAACATATATAATAATGAAGTCAAAAATTCTGAAACCTCAACATAATTCCTGCATATTCATAATTTATTCTAATTATACTACCAATAATAGAACTTCCCAATCTATTTCCAAATAACAATAGCTTGCATTTATATAATCACTTTAATGTGTAAAAATGCTCCAAGATGCTTCAAAGAAGTTTAAGGAAAATATAAATGCTGAGCCAGAGAAGGAGAGATTAGAAGGACTGATGGGTTATAAGGAAGGTCTTTAAGGAAGAGAGAGATGCACAGAAGGGTTTAGGTAGAGAATCTCAGAGTAACTAAAGCGGTGAATGGCATGGTTGCCAATAAAGGGTATGGGAATATACAAAAGGCCTGGGTCAGAAAAATTAAAGAGTTTGGTGGGGGCGAAGGTTCTAGGTCCTGAAGAAAATTACAGAGATAGAGAGAGGTGAGGCCCAGTCACTGGTTTTAACAGTAAGATTAAACATCCCTGTCTTAGTTCAGTATGATAGTACTTTGAAAAACTCCGCAAGATACTAAGAAATCGCCATGTCTTCTGCACCTTATGAGATAATGTAAGATGTTCACCCTCTTAATTCCCAATTTAACCTACCAACAAATTGTTTATCACTTTTTTTACATTCATGTGTATTAAAGCTTGGCCCACAGTTAAAAAACAAAAGATTTGCATTTATACAGCGCTTTTCACGATGCTGGACGTCTCAAAGCACTTTACAGCTAATGAAGTACTTTTGAAGTGTAGTCACTGTTGTAATGTAGGATGCATGGCAGCCAATTTGCACACAGCAAACTCCCATAAATAGCAATGTGATCATGACTAGATAATCTGTTTCTGTGATATTGACTGAGGGATAAATTTGGCCAGGATACCTCCACCGCTCTAAGATAATGCCATGGGATTTTTTACATCCACCTGAGCAGGCAGATGGAGCCTCAGTTTAACATCTCATCTGAAAGACATCACCTCTGACAGTGCAGCACTCCCTCAGTACTGCACTGGATTGTTCACCTTGATTTTTATGGTCAGATCCTGGAGTGGGACTTGAACCCAGAACCTTGTGATTTAGAGACAAGAGTGCTACCAGCTGAGCTCTGGCTGACATCATCAAGCTGTTTACATATCTCAAATTATTTTACAAATCTGAGAGATGAAGTAAGTTCTGTCCTTATTCATTTCCTAAATTCCCTGAGTCAAGTGGTCATAGGAACACTCTTTGTTTTCACATTCAGTATTTTATAGTTTACAATGCGAACTACATGAGAGTTGCCATTTACTTTTACACAATATGGCATGAAAGGGGCAAAATAGTTTAACTTCCTTTAAAATCACATCAGACACTGTGAAAAATAGCATGATCTCATCCTTGATATAGTATTTTAAATGTTTTCTTATGAAGATCTGCTTGAATACTGCTGAGGAAGAAAGATTTTGTTGTGTCTTTGAAAGAAAATGTGGCACATACTCAGCATGTCTTGGTAAGAGATTATCTTGGAAAGGAATTCTGCATTTAAAATCTGTTCACAACAGATAAGTTCACATTTCTTGTCTGTTTTGTCTGCCTACCTTAGAGAAGTAGATTTTGCTATAATTCTCAGCCAGGCTGCAAGGTAGATAATTTTGCATAAATAAGGATTATGCAAGTTAAAACAGTAAATGATCTGGTGGAGCTGAAAAATTTTGTAGACAAGAATGTCTTTCCTGCTAATTGGCCTGGAAGAGAATATATTGCCGTGAGCCAGGGAGAATTTTATCAGCCCTCTAGGTACGGGCTGGGAGGCAGAGGGTCCCATAAAAGGACAAGGGAAGGTGGGGGGGTGGAGTGCCCGATGCTATTAAATTTTGTCAGGTGAGGAAAGTCGAAGATGGCCTTTCCACCTAGAGGCCAGTTGAGGCCGTAAGTGGCCAATGGTCTGCTTAATGGCCTCTTCCCGCCACCGCTGGTATTTTACCAGCAGGCTGGTGGGGGCCGCGCCACATGGGGAGACCGCCCAGTAAAACCAGGCAACCTGCCTGTGGACTGGGGTTCGGACCCTCGTTCCTGGACAATCTGTGGCCCACAGAGGGCCACACAGCGGCAAAGGCCACCCCCGTGTCAACACCACCCCTCCCCCTGCCCTCACCAACCACCCGTGCCCTAAACCCTCATCGGGGCCTGCCCGACTGCAAACCTGCCCCCACCACGCTGCTGATACTGCTGAGCTGCCGGCGCTCTGATTGGCTGGCAGCTCTTGGAGGCAGGATCACTGTCCTTAAAGGGACAGGAACCCTGGTGCCAGGCAGTTAACTGCCTGAGGGCCGTAAAATGAGGCCAGGCGTCCCCAAAACTGGACCAAACATTTATAGTCAATAAGTCAAATTATCAGACACTTTAATATTGCAATCTAAGGAGCAATATTGAAAAATGCATATAAACAAACCAGTACTTACAGTTGATTTCCATTCCTTACTTAAAACCCAAATCTTTAGTGGTAAAGAACTTTATGGACACAACCAGCATTATTCCACAAAATATTTACTTAAATGAGCCAGAAGTAACACCAAAATACTTACTACTTTGCCAAATAGAATTTCTAAACATTGTGCTAACACTAAGCCAAAATCGTAAGAAAATGATAGGACATTTGAAACCATTGGTCATTTCCTAAAATAAATTTGAATGAAGTGACAAAGCAGTGATTTATGTTTTGCAAAACTACCAAGATACATCATGTGGCTTGTTTATAGTTTTATTAGTTTTATTAGTTTACTTTATTTTCAATAACTGATTTAAAGGTAGTCTTTAGGGGAGTTTGCTTTGCAGGAGTCTGTTGTCTACACCACTAATGGTACAGAGTTGAACAGAACATTGAGTACTTCAGATGGTTGTTTACATTGGGAGGAAAGAGAATTTGAAAGATTTGTTGTGTTGGCCGTTAAGTGTGAGCATAATGCATCATACGAGTTTAGCAGTTTAAAGTAGTACTGATTGGAAAAATTAACCAGTTGTAATGAAGCCTGGAATTTCAAACGACATGATAGAAATAGATGCTTTCGCAATATTCTTGCTATTGTGCATCAAATTGCATTGGTAATTGAACTTATGGAAAAATGCAGTCTGATGCATTAATCTGTAAAATAGCTTCAAGAAATTGATTCAAGGTAGCATCAAGATATGCCTCTCCAGATTGTGATTGGAAATACATAGGAGAAATTTAGAGTTGCATGAAGAATCAGCTAACATATAATGGAAATGCAAATTATCAATTATATAAATATATAAAAGAAACTACTTAACTATTTGAAAAAACTGAATCAATCCTCTAGGAAATTAAGAAAAGAATGGCAAAAATAGCATTTGTATCCTGCCTCACAAAGAGCCTGCTAAACAAAACAAACTACACATGAGGAAATGAGGTTCCTGCAGTATTATACAAATAACGGACTGCATAAAATATAGTGAAATATTTACGATGAACTGAAAATAAAGTTGTAAATCTGGAGAAAGACATTGAGATCTCAGCCAGAAAAAAAATCAAAATCAATGCTGTAAAAAAATTAAAGTAAAACTAGAGTTGCATGATAAAGACTGTATGTAAACAAACAGAAAACCTACATAGAAGAGGCATAATTAAAGTTTCCATCCTAAACATCACTGTGACAATGAAACTATTATATCCAAGTTCTTTTTTTCTTTTTTTTTTTTTCTTTTGGGCCTCCTTATCTCGAGAGACAATGGATACGCGCCTGGAGGTGGTCAGTGGTTTGTGAAGCAGCGCCTGGAGTGGCTATAAAGGCCAATTCTGGAGTGACAGGCTCTTCCACAGGTGCTGCAGAGAAATTTGTTTGTTGGGGCTGTTGCACAGTTGGCTCTCCCCTTGCGCCTCTGTCTTTTTTCCTGCCAACTACTAAGTCTCTTCGACTCGCCACAATTTAGCCCTGTCTTTATGGCTGCCCGCCAGCTCTGGCGAATGCTGGCAACTGACTCCCACGACTTGTGATCAATGTCACACGATTTCATGTCGCGTTTGCAGACGTCTTTATAACGGAGACATGGACGGCCGGTGGGTCTGATACCAGTGGCGAGCTCGCTGTACAATGTGTCTTTGGGGATCCTGCCATCTTCCATGCGGCTCACATGGCCAAGCCATCTCAAGCGCCGCTGACTCAGTAGTGTGTATAAGCTGGGGGTGTTGGCCGCTTCAAGGACTTCTGTGTTGGAGATATAGTCCTGCCACCTGATGCCAAGTATTCTCCGAAGGCAGCGAAGATGGAATGAATTGAGACGTCGCTCTTGGCTGGCATACGTTGTCCAGGCCTCGCTGCCGTAGAGCAAGGTACTGAGGACACAGGCCTGATACACTCGGACTTTTGTGTTCCGTGTCAGTGCGCCATTTTCCCACACTCTCTTGGCCAGTCTGGACATAGCAGTGGAAGCCTTACCCATGCGCTTGTTGATTTCTGCATCTAGAGACAAGTGCAAACTGAAATTAAATATCACATTGACAAAGGCAAACCATCAGCAGGCAGATGAACGCCTCTAGCTATCAGTAATGGAATTAATTCATGCCTTGCACCAGAAAATGTTACACATGGTAAACAAAATCTTCCTCCCCCAACCTAGCATTATAATTGCAAAACAGCTATTGAAGGTGCAAGGTAGTCAGCAATTTGTTATGATGGTGCTTCTATATTTTTAAAGTTTTTTTTTGAGGACTCGTATTTTAGAGTTATGGACATTGTTTTCTTTGGGAAAACTGAAAAGGATTCCATGGATGTTTTTTTTCACTGGGGTCACTGAGAGGATGGTTTGAAAACAACATTTACTGGAAGTCACCTGTCTTCAGATGAATACCCAGCAGGGGCTTTTTGACTTGGAGACGATGTTTACCAAGAAGTGACAGGTCAAGATTTATAGGGGTCAGAAAGCTTGACTCTTGAGATATTGTTTTTAGTTTCACTTTGGACAGTGTTCTGGGATGTGAACAGTTTTGAAGGCAGTTGGAGAAAACCAGCCAAGAGAGCTGTCACCATCAGTACTGTCTTCCATTTTTTGAGAACTTCCTGAGAATCAAGTGTAAGAAATAGAGAAACTGATGCTGCATTTCTCCTGGAAAGCCTGCCAAACAGATCTTCAACATTGCCTGAAAAGAATTGTTCTAGAAAGATCCCTGAGACAGCCATCTACGCGTATTTGGGACCCCAAACTAAAAAGGGACAACTGACGTCTTTCCATATCTTCTCTTTTTTCTCCAAGAATTGGCAAGTATTTGGCCAAAGTATTTGTTTTTGGTTTTTTTTGTAACAGAGCTCGAAAGAGAAAATCTCTTTTCTCGGTTAACCACTGTGTGTTTTAGTTTTAGTTTTTTTAGTTTTAGAGATACAGCACTGAAACAGGCCCTTCGGCCCACCGAGTCTGTGCCGACCATCAACCACCCATTTATACTAATCCTACACTAATTCCATATTCCTACCACATCCCCACCTGTCCCTATATTTCCCTACCACCTACCTATACTAGGGGCAATTTATAATGACCAATAAACCTATCAACCACCAAGTCTTTGGCATGTGGGAGGAAACCGGAGCACCCGGAGGAAACCCATGCAGACACAGGGAGAACTTGCAAACTCCACACAGGCAGTACCCAGAATTGAACCCGGGTCACTGGAGCTGTGAAGCTGCGGTGCTAACCACTGCGCCGCCCAGTGAGGGGCTAAGGTAAAAGGAAACTTTCATATTTCACTCTGTGTGTTAATGCTTTGCTTTGTTACTGGTTATGTCCTGTTTTATAATAAACTGTTAATTTTGTTGTTTATTAAAGAAACCTGGTTGGTGTATTTTGTTCTGGGATAAAGAGTAGAGTCTATGACTGACCATATCGGTAACTGGTGTTACGACCGACCACTCCAGTCAAAGCCCCCAATCAAAATATACGATTCTGATTGTGGTGGGAGAAACGCACTGATAATTCAATCCCGTCGTTCCACAGATCGCCTAACATATCACTTAAAACTTTCCAAATTAAAGAAAGACCCAGCCAAATTGTACCATCTATTAACCCCCAAATGAGGCTAACCAAACCGGGTGTCTTTCAATCAACAAATTAACTCTTTAATTAGAAGAACTAAATTCTTAAACACTATGAAGATATGAAGGTCCTCTGGACCTCACAAGATGTCCTTGGGCTACTGCAGCCTGAACCTTGCCTTTCCCTCCAATTGACAGCATTGCCTGTGCAAACCATTACAACAGGACTAACTTCATGCCAGTGACCATTCCCTTGGGACCCTGGCATTCTTGAACTCTTCTTCCTATTTCTGTTCCTGCCCTTCAATCCTGACGTTACTCCTGCCGGTTTGGGAACAAGACAGTGCTGCAATATTTATAAGAGACCCAGCTATTGAAATTGGTGGGTTTGTCCCCATATGGGCCTCCCGAATGTTTATTTTAAAATAGTGCTGCGGCGTTGATGATACAATTGGGCAATGACATTTGACTGTAAAGTATGAACCACCTGCCTGGGCGAGAGGCTCTTTCAGGCCTAGTCTGAGATGAGTTAAGTTGCAGACAGGAATGCATTAGAAATGCAATCGTCAACCCACCATTATCATTGGGTGGGCAGAGTTAAAATCGGCTTTATAAATTCAATAGATTGCCTGCTCCTTATAGTGAACGTGTTCATTATTTAATGTACAAAACTTTAATTTTCTGTGTGGATATACCGAAGTTAAATTCATAGTGACAACATGATGATTTCCGCATTACCCTTTTACTTCTTGGACCTGCCTTGAAATTCATCCCAAATGATAGTGCAATGAAACACCTCTGTCTGTCTCTTTCTCTATTTCTCTCAAACAAAATAAGTTTGGTTAGTTGCAGAGGATCTGAATTCATAGCATTGAAGTTACCATAATTTGACCATAATTGTCATTTTTACTCACAGTGAAAATAGAAATATCACACTGATATGGTGGGAGTGGGATGCTCTTTTGAGGATCTGTCTAAACAGCTCTGTGGGGAAACATAGTAAGACCTTGGTGCTACATTGAACATCCATATTCATTGACCTAGAAATACTTGATTCTGATAGTGGAAGTTAAAAGTGAAACATATTGCCAACTCCACTGCTAATATTCGTAAAAATTGATAGGTGCTTTCTACCTATTACCTTTGAAATAGGTATCCATGGGTGCTGGTAGATACAGACTGGAATCTGATAGAATTTTGATGGGTAAATATATGGTACAAGTGCTACACAAGTGCTACCCTTCTGCAACATAGTGGAATGTAGCCAAACCATCATCCCTTAAAAGAATTGCTGGAGGCCACTGAAAAAAATGGATGTTTTTGGCTTTTTGGAGCATTTCGTTCGCACCAGGTTAAGTAAATGGATCGGGCCTCCTGCCGGCCACAATTGGGTGTGTGCCCCACATGATACGCTCATTGCCCACCCAATGTATGTGTTATGACCAGATGAGAAAGGGGTCTAGGGGTTCCCTCTCAGCCTTCACCTGGTCTTACCGTAACAGAGTTTAATTTTAAACACACCGTGTTTTTAGCTCCCCCTTAGTGAATCCTTGTTCACCGCTTTCCAATTGTAAGGCAAAGAAATCAATTCAGACAGATTTTCTTATATTTTAAGCAAGAAAGATAGAAGTTTATTAATCTTAAACGCTAATCCGGTTACCGACTACGAATATGTGACACGACCACTCTAGCATGCATACACGATAAACACACGCAGATAGAGACAGAAAAGTAGAAAAGAATAAAGGTGAAAAGTTTGAGGCAATAGATGCGTTTCAATTTTTACTGTCCCTTGAGTTTGTCGTGAAGTCTTGGTTGCCGGTCAGACTTGCAATTCGTTGGAGCCCAGTGCACGCTTCAACTTATTTCGAGGTCGGAGTCTTTTCTCTCGAGGTTTACGTGTCTTCCGTGAGTCTGGTGGCTTGGGAGAAAATAAGAGAGAGAGAGAGACAACCAGGTGAGAGACTTACTTATTTCAGCTTCAGTTTCAAACTGCCTTC
Source organism: Heterodontus francisci (assembly GCF_036365525.1). Lineage (NCBI taxonomy): Eukaryota > Metazoa > Chordata > Chondrichthyes > Heterodontiformes > Heterodontidae > Heterodontus > Heterodontus francisci. The sequence continues at coordinate 33,016,971 of NC_090388.1, read as the reverse complement.
TGAATTCAAACTGTCCTGTTGCTAGTTCAAAAAAACCGGGACCAACCAGTTAGTCATGCGACCAGCTGGTTTAACCAGTCCTGGCTCTGTGGATTGTATCATCTTAGCAGGGCCTGGAATGCACTTCCTTACACCTTCAATGTCTGGTGATCAAAGTCCATTATGGGTTAAGTGGACCAGGGAATAGTCCTTTGTCTCCACAAGCACTGTCTGTTAGTATGCAAATGTCCTTCCAGCCAAGTGTCTGGTGATCTTTTTCAACAAGTCCTTTCTTCACTCCAGCAACATGTTCATATGACAAAATTAATATGCCTCATTCTTGACAGGTGGGAGTCCAGCATGACAGTATGCTACACATCAAAACTGTGCCCCCATATTTCAGAATCCTCAAAACAACCTTGAGCAACATTATTGTTCTAAAGTTGAACATTTCTATTTAAATAGTGGGGACATATGCTAAATGTGTTGAGCAAATCAGTGCTTAAATACCTTCCTGTTTGATAACTGTGCCGTTCATAGCTTTCAGAATTCATTCTTATCGAAATGGCTGTCAGCCAGATACAATGTGCCACATCTGTTTGAAAACATGCATGGGAAAGTACATTTCAACAATTTCTGTTTTTCTATCAGCTGTGTAGCATATGTTTATCCTGCGGTATGTTAATCAAGACATAATATGACAATAAATCATTCTGTAAGGTAAAATATTGCAAACTTTGAAGTTAAAAGATCATAGGAAGAACCAGAGAGCATTTCTCCTCTACATAAACTGGCTGTACGGCAGCAAATCCATGCAAAGTTAAAAGCTAACCAAAGCTCAAAATGCCCTGAAACCTTTGGAGTTTATTGAGGTACTTCCTGCTATGTGAAACAGACATTTGTCAACTTTGACTGAAATGAAATCAAAAACATCTGAAATAATGCTCAGGTGGCCAAAGCTTTATTGGAAACAGATTCGCCTTATTCTTAAGGCCAATAAGGATGATAATTCCTGATCATGACTACACAAGTCATTTTAATGCGGAATTCTGATTATACCAGATGCATAATGATGTAATTTCCGAAGGATCATTTTTACCAGTATTTCATTTTCTTTATTATGTCACAGTGACTATTCAGATGCCAAAACAGTTTGCTTGTGATAGTGTGAGGCAACTTACCAAGTATTTCATTATCCATATGTATGAATGATCATTATTTACTCCATTTCCACTACAGTTCAAACAGCAAGTTTTGTTTCATTCCTTTCTCTGGATTGCTGTGAAGCTGCGAAAGAACAAGTTTTGCTCTTACATAATCAAAATATTGTTTAGTGCCCTTTGATTACTAATGACATTTTTAATAACTGAAAAAAACTGATGAAGTTCCCCTGATTTCTCCATGGATAAAGGCCACAGTGTGCTATCATGTTAAGTAATACATACCCATTGTGGGTGATTCCAGTGTGGTTTGCGCTGGGCAGAGCAATTGGGACACCTGGTATCACCAAAAGGAGGGCTGAGCTCTTTGATAGGTGAGCTGCCTGTCCGGCGATGCTAGTCAGTTCACCAATAGGACAGAGGGGGAAATCCAGCAGCCCATCCGCGAGGCTGAGCTGAGAGTTCCAACTCAAAGGAGGAGAATCAGGCCAAGCCAGGAAGTGGGAATGTGGTTGAAGGTGAGCAAGTGGGTGGGAGCATTGTTTTGGTGTTGTAGAACAAGCATTTTTTTTTAGCAGCCTCTGGTTTGGCCACATTCTGCTATTGTGTAGGGGGAGGGGCTTGTGAATTGTGGATGTTTACTGTCAAAACTGCATTGGGATTCTATGTACATCATAGACCCCCAGTTTGCATGTAATAATGAGGCTTCCATCAAGGTGACTATTTTAAGGCCCAGACCAAAATTTTTCTATCGCTACCCTACCATTCTTTTGAGCCCAAATTTGCCCCTTGTCTTCCAATCCTTCAGCTGTGCTGAGTTAGTCAATCTCAGTTGGTAGCAGCAAGAATTAATACACCTGGCTTCAGAGTCCCAGGACTAGGTAAGAGAATTAGCCATGATTCCTACTCATGATCATTACCTAAGTAGAAGATGCAGCACAGAAACAGGCCAATCAGCCCAGCTAGTCTGTGCCAGTGTTTATGCTCCACACCAAGCCTCCTCCCACCTCTCTCCATCTATCCCTATCAACGTAACCTTCTGTTCCTTTCTCCCTGATGTGTTTATCTAGCATCCCCTTAAATGCATGTATGCTATTTGCTTCAACCACTCCTTGTGGTAGCGATTTTCACATTGTAACCATTCTCTGGGTAAATTATTTAGTGATTAATGCTGGAACTGTACATCTGTGGATATCGGGTGAGCATTCAATTAGGTTTGGCTGTGATACTCTGTATGGTTGAATAGTCTGAAAATACTCATTGCATGGCCTTACAGATGAATAATGGCTGTTTGGACAAGGCAGTCAAGTGTTGCTCTTACCAACAATATCCCGTCATGAGTCACTATTTTCAGCAGAGAAAGGTTAAGGGGTGATATTGACTGAAAAAGGGAAAGCTTTTGTAAAAATATTCAATCCAAAATTCTTCTTTTTCTGGATTTGGCTGCTCTAACTTTATCCTCACATCATTAACTTCTTATTTAAGGTCTGCTCATTAGTAATATAAGCAGGAGTTCCCCTTCAACAGTAGTTAGCACTTGGAAATATTAATTCCTGATCTTAGTCCCTAGTCATGTCGCAATATTGTTGATGTAGCAATGAAAAAGAAATCAATCTATTTATTTACTACTGCACAGTAAACTCATTCCAATCCTGTTTCTAGCTATTTACATAACCTGTAAATGTATACAAGTATTTTTATAGGATTAAATTCAATGGCCACAAAATTCTAGGCAAATCAACAGAACTGATCATGTTATATAAAGAGCAATTTTTATATTGTCTCTGTATTAAGAAGGCATAGTGGGCTGATGGTATTGCATTTTATTAAAGTGTTATACCATGGCATAATAAAATTTGATTCTACCAGTTGTGGTATGGGAAGGAGGCATCTGAGAGGTGATCTTATAACTATATAAAGATAGTAAACGGTACGGAGAAAGTTAATCCAAAATGCGACTTTAAGCTGTTGGCGGTCGAGACAAGGGGACAGAGATTAAAATTAATGAACCAATAACCTGCAGAGAGTGATCAACACTTGAAGTGGAATTAAAACATACGGCTTATTCAAAACAATTAGATGCAGCAATGGAGGAAGTGTAGGATTGTTCTTGATGGATGAATTTATATGGGCTAAATAACCTTCCTTACCTGTGAGTATCTTCTGTGTTCCCAAACTGCGCCACAGTGCTATGTGTGATTAAAAAAACAGATGCTTTCACTGGAGGATGGGAGGAAAGAATAGAAAGTCAGTTAACCTTTAGTGCTTTTACCCATCTCCAAGCTCCTGGACCTAGCAGCTGGCTACAGAATGGCAAAGGCTTCTTGCTGAGCTGAGAAATGGTGGGTTCTATAAAGTAAACAAAAGGTGGATATAGATAGCAAAAAGGGTGAAAGGTTTAATATTTTAAAAGGGAGAAAAAGTATGTTACAACTGGAAGGTTGTCGGAGATTTCAAAATCTTCTTGTCAGGTTGGGAGAGTTGGCTGTGGGTGGTGGGAGGGGGGTGTGTGATGGGGGTAAAGTTTCTTTGTGATGCCTCACTAAGTCCACTTTGTTTTGTTCATCTCCAAGAAGGAATAATTGAGATCTCAATTATCTAAGGTATAGCCAGGGCCATCGGCTCTGCTTACTTATTCATTATTCACTAAGCAGTTATGTAAGTATCCCTTCATAAATGTAAAGGAATTTATTTTAGTTGTTAAACGGCTCTAGTTGATCATCAATACTGAATGGTGAGTAAAGGTTTTCTGTGTAAAACCGCTATTTGTCTACAATATATAGTATTGCATTAAACAGGATGGGACTAAATTGCAGGCTGCAAGAACTGTAATGAATATAACTATAAAAGTGTGAGCTCATGAATGGAGTTTTAAAAAAGACAACAAGTTTGAGCCTTTCAATAAATTGTGAATATTTCGACATAAGGGAAATAGTATGATAGTAATAAATATGAAAACTGTTGCAGATTCTGTAATCAAAATAAAACATGGGAAGTGGGAAAGAGTGACTGAGCAAGTAAGGTTCATTTCCCCAATGACATGAAAGAAGTGACTGCTCAATGACAGTGTAAAAGATCCATGGAATTGGGCAGGTAGTCCTCTGCACACTCGACCCTTAATTCCTGACTCTGTTGGAGACGTTTTGGCTGTTTTCGAGGTATCATTTCCGAGATGTGCTTGCTTCAATGGTAGCCCAACCCTCTTGGATTCCACAGAGTCTACAGAATAATGTTAATTCATTATAATTGGTCTCATGACAAATTTTTCATGGTCTTCCGCAGTGCAGCTCCTGATTCACTGAGTGCATTCACTGAAACAGATGCTGAGAGGCCTCCAAGCTGTTCACTCCAGGAGTTCATTATTTAAAGCTAGCTTGACTGAATTGTGATACTTGTACGTTTTTTTCCTATTTTTGACTTGCCAAAATGAATCTTGTGCATTGTGCATTTTGTTCGTTTTCTGCTGCTTACTACTGCTTTTCTGCAATTCAGCACTGTTTTGGTCCAGTCTCCAACGTCAACAGTCATGCTGCCACCAGGGACTCCCTGAAAACACAGTGCTCAGTGCTTCATGCAGTGGCCACCTTTTGCTATGCTTACTGTCCGCTAGCTTTATTTGTAGGATGTCCCTTTGCTCCAAACTTTCCTCAGGGTCACTTCCTCCAATAACATCTCCATGCTCTTCTCCCTGAAATGAGGAAGTGTGGGATGTTTTCAAGCATGTTCAGTAAGTCAGTCTCCAAACAAAAATGGCTACAATTGTTAGCAGTGCAGCAGCCTATTAAGCATTATTGGAACCCTGATATCCCCTCCTCTGAAGATGACTGACACTCCCTGTGAAAAGGAAAAATGTGCAAAGAGCTTATTCAGATCGGGTAAATTGTCTGACTCCATGAAATCCAGCAGGGTCAAGCTGCCTTACTGCAAGCACAGGTGCAGCTGGAAACAGTGATTATTTTGGACCCCATTCAGAGAATTGGCCCATGGAGAGACAGAATTCATGAGACATATTGGTTTAATGTTCTTTTCTTTTAAAACTTTTAACTTTTTTCATCATAGCTATACTAAATGCAAGGCTGCCAACTTAGAGTTGATATATGGCTATTCTAAATTACTTACTCCAAGCAAGTTAAAGTCAGTGTGTAGCTTTATCTTATTTCCTGTAGAACATTTTACTTCCTTCTTGTAACATACAAAACGTTCAATCTTTTTGAAATCAGGCAAACATGCTTTGTGCTCAGCATTGAGGCAAGCTCAGCAGTATAGAATTCTCTGTGAAATTATCTGCAAAGCATCAAGCAAACTTTCTGAGTTCTGTCTCAAATTATGAATGGGTACTTTTCTTCCCCATGTCCTTTTGTAAATTCACTGCGAATGTGGAAGAGAGGAAGCTTTAAGCTATGGAAATTCATGACTTTAGAAAATTGATTCCTGTCATAGGATTTGTCTTGAGCCAAAGTCCACCTACGCATCTCCTCTTGGACTAGATAACTTGAAAGTTACTTTTGAAAATCCTATTTTTCATACATATGTTGTCACACTCATGAGAAGTGCAGTGATGAAAACACAGAACAAAACTGAAGAGTTATAAAAAAATTGGAACAATTTTGAAGAGACTGCTACATGTGCTGTCAACAAAATGGAGGACAAGACACATGATCCTCAACACCTCTTGCCCTCAAATCCATGTCTACTAAGACTGAAAACCAATTAAGCCCGTCTGCATGGAAACGTGACAGATAATCACACCTGGATGTGAGCTATACTCAAACACAATAAGACAAGACCTTTCACAGACTTCTCGTCTCCGATTAACCTCTGTTACAATGCAATGTGAACCACCCTCATCTCCTCAGAATGGGGCCATCATCAAGGCCATTATACAGCCCAGCTAGGACAGAAACCTGAAGTCACATGGGCAAAGCCAACCCTTGTAAAAATTCACCTTAAAAGGTAATTGTTTTGAGGAACAAAGAGGGAGTTTTCTTCAGGACAGAACGAGAGACAACAACATCAGTCTGGTCTGCCCTCAGCTCTCACAGTACAACAACAAAAAAGCAATTTTTAATTTGAGCAAGGCTAAGAGAGAGAGTGAGAGAGAGATCATTATCAGCCAATATACTGAACCCTGCTGTGACAAGTTGGAAGCTAGCTACAGCAAAGACAAGAGCGTGTCTTTGCAAAAATGACTTTTCTACTTGTTAGAATTGGCCCAAGACATCAGCACTGTCTTCAACCCAAAGTGAACCATCAGGAGACTGCAACATCCCAATGGCCTGCAACTTTAAAAATTCACCTTCCAAGGAGGATCTCACAGGTTATTCCTGAAACAGAATTTTACAACCTGAACTCTGAATACCTCTTACCCTGTACCTTTCTATTGATCTTCTCTTGAAAGTGTGTGTGAAAGTGAATGTGTGCGTGAGTGGTGTTGCAATCATTTTGGGATTTGTTAAAAATAACTTTTTTTACCTATGAGAAATCCTGTCTGTTTATTTGGCAAATAAAACACAAGGGGTTAAAATACTAGTAGCAAAAAACACTTGCTGTGGTCAGCTGGGAGGTGAACAGTGAGAACAAGCCATGCTATCACCCTGTTCCGAAGAAGGGTCACTGACCCGAAACATTAACTCTGCTTCTCTTTCCACAGATGCTGCCAGACCTGCTGAGTGGTTCCAGCATTTCTTGTTTTTATTTCAGATTTCCAGCATCCGCAGTATTTTGCTTTTATGCTATCACCCACCTGGCCATAACAATGTAAATTTATGAAAATAGATGAATATTGTGTAGTTACATAATTGACTGGAAAAATACAAAAATGGTGTAGGAGAGTCATTATTAGCAAAGATCCTCACCTTCAGGTTGTAAGTTATCAAATAAAACAATCAGTTAATTATCATCTGAGCTGTTAACACAGCAAATTAATAAAGAGAAAACAAAGTCACTTACATATTACTTAAAATATATTTGTGGAAAAACAAATCTCAATAGCTTATATACTTCTAATTAATTAATTAATTGTTAAAACATTTTTTCCAAAGTTACTGCCTTTCATCACGTTTTAAAGATTATCCAAGTTAATTGTTTAAAGTTATCAAATTTGCCTTCTTAGGAGCCAAATAAAACACAAATGTTAAACTTTAGTGTAGCATTCCTGGGATTCTGAATTGATTTCCAAGAAAGATTCAACAAATATATAACATGCATCTTACGTATGCTAAAATAAAAGCAAAATACTGCGGATGCTGGAAATCTGAAATAAAAACAAGAAATGCTGGAACCACTCAGCAGGTCTGGCAGCATCTGTGGAAAGAGAAGCAGAGTTAACGTTTCGGGTCAGTGACCGAAGAGTTCCGAAGAAGGGTCACTGACCCGAAACGTTAACTCTCCTTCTCTTTCCACAGATGCTGCCAGACCTGCTGAGTGGTTCCAGCATTTCTTGTTTTTATCTTATGTATGCTTGTTGGCAAGGGAAAAAACATTCTCCCCATATTTTATTTACATAGGTATAATGTAGTATCAAGATTTCAGATTTAACTGTAGCTGAAACATTAGATGTATGGCTTTTCCAAAATAATTTGAGGGTAGTAAGAAATTTTTTAAAGGAAGGCAGGGAAGTGACTGTAGATTTTGATTCTGTGTAATAGTGTAAAATGGGCAAGAGTGAACCAGTAGCTCATTTCACATCTCTCCCAACTTTTACTTCCATTGGAGTCAATGGATGCAGACCAGGATTTGGATTTGGAAGCTTTGGGGAAGGGAGCCAGTGCTGATTAGCAAGAGGGGAGATGGTGGGCAAGATGCATATAGGATACAGGCTAAGTACGCTTAGTATAACTTGTTGAGTGTCTGGACAAATTAGGTACCAAGGGTAGGAAATTCAGATCAGTAATGCCGCTGGAGGCAATGCTATTTAAGCTGAACACCCTCCTGAGGGTATGCACTGCACTGCCAGCCGCTTCTGACATGGCTCACGCGGCTCATCATCTTGAGGAGGCTGCTGGTGTGGGCATCCCCTGCGAGCGCTGAAAGCAACTGAACTGCCTGATGTAACAAGACCCCACAGGTTGAATTGACGCCCATTACCAAATTTGGATCACTCAGCTCCATTCAATTACATCACAAGTCACTCAGCAAAGATCAAGCATTCAGCTGCAAGAGGGATCCAGCACTAGCATTATTTAGAGGGCCAGGCATCCAACTTGCAGGTAAGGTAATTTTGAAGATCTTCTGCTATTGCAAAGTGTCTGAAAGTACCGTGAAGTGTTTTTGGAGGTATTGTGGTGAGTTGCTGAATTTGTCAGAGTGTGTTGCTGCATCCTCACAGGCAGGACAGAGGAGTAGATGACAGAGGTATAGGTGACCTGTCCAGATAAAGGCCGCAACAGGTATGGGAGCTGCAGTTGCAGTGCCTCTAGGTCTGCAACACAACAGAGACGGTGCAGAGGTTTCAGAGATGGTAAGCTATGCATGATGCCCTATGCCAACTTGGAGCCAGTCTCCTCCTGCTCCTTGACAGGAGGCTGTCTGGAAGGCCAGCCAATACACCCAGCAGCTTGGCTTGCGTGCCCATCAGTGGAGTCTTGTATGCACCGTTGAGGTCCTCATCTGAATCTTTGGCAGCAGAACGCAAATGCCACCTTGCCCACAGGGCAGCTGGCATATGAACCATTCTTTCCCTCTGGTGGGCTGTGCCCACTTGTGATCGGGTGATTCACCATGTGCGGATCCCAACTCTACTCCACAAAATAAGGCAGGGATCTGCAACTCATGACTCTGGAGCTGCAAGGGGTTCTTTAACATCGCATTTGCACCTCTCAGCCTTTTCCAGCTGGACTGTATTATCATGGAAAAAAACAAAAAATATTCATTCAAAGAAATGACAAATCAAAGAACTAAATGGCAACACAATTTTCCTTATTGAGTTACTCATTTGCTTAATCAAAAATTTTGTTTCCATGCTGTTGGGCTTCAAAATAGCATTTTTATGAATTGTTTCAGAAAATAGATGCTAATTGAGGTCTTAAAGAGATAAATTAAAAGTTCAAACTGCCCTTAACAATGTGGTCTCCTAGTTCTTGACAGTTTATCTCATGGTTCAATTGACAGATTTTAAAGAATTTAGCATTCACAATTATTTAATGCCAGAATTTAGTAAATTATATAAATGGTGTTACGACCAGGTGAGAAGGGATCTTGGGGTTCCCTCTCAGCCATTGCTTGATTTAACCATAACAGGGTTTAATATTTTTTTTTAAGTGTTTTAGCTCCCCCTTAGTGAATCCTTGTTCACCGCTTTCCAATTGTAAGGCAAAGAAATCAATTCAGACAGGTTTTCTTAGATTTAGACAAGAAAGGTAGAAGTTTGTTAATCTTAAACTCTAATCCGGTTAACGACTACGAATATGCGACACGAACATGCTAGCATGCATATGTGATAAACACACACGCAGATAGAGACAGAAAAGTAGAAAAGAATAAAGGGGAAAGGTTTGAGGCAATAGATGGGTTTCTATTTTAGTGTCCTTTGAGTTTGCTGTGAAGTCTTTGGTTGCCGGTCAGATTTGCAATTCACTGGGGCCCATTGCACGCTTCAACTTATTTCAGTGTCGGACTCTTTTCTCTCTTGAGGTTTACGTGTTTTCCGTGGGTCCGGTGGCTTGGGGAGAAAGCCAGAGAGAGAGAGAGAGGTTTCCTTGTTGCGGGTTCCAGTTCAACAGCTTTCTGAATCTTTCTCTGTGGCACAATTCAAAAAACCCCAGATTGCCCAGCAAGTTAGTCGTGTGACTGTTTTGACTGTTTGTGGATTCTGCCATCTTAGCAGTCATCCTGGAATGTGAGCGTCCTCGCCTTCAATGTCTGGCAATCACAGCCCATTTTGGGTTAAGTGGACGAGGGAATAGTCCTTTGTCTCTCCAAGCACTGTCTGTTAGTATGCAAATATTTTTCCAGCCAGCTGTCTGGTGATTCTTTTTAACAAGTCTTTTCTTCACTCCAGAAACAGATTAAAATCAATGTTCATATGACAAAATTAATATGCCTCATTTTTGGCAGGTGGGGGTCTGCATGACAATGGTATTAGGAGAAACATCACATGCAGGGAATTTGTTTTACTTGCTGAGATGACTAGATTTTGTTTTGCTACCAAGCCAAACAGGACTCGGGTGTTTCTGATATTGGATGAAATGTTTCATGTTTACAAAAAAATCAAAGCTCAAAACCTTTGCCAAAAAGTATCCACTTCGGACTGAAAGAAAACGTGTTGTTATGATTCACCAGGAAAAGGTTGATAAAGCTGAAAGCAAATTTGAGATTTGGGTAGCATCAAGATTCAACTTAGAAAACAAAAATCATGTTTTTTACCGATTCCTGGGATTTTGAAACAGGATTTTTGCCCAACCGATATACAAGATTGAAATTTCAAGGAATTCAGTAGTAATTGTGGTTATTCTTATAACTGTCAGAGATAAGTTAAAGCAAATGATGTTTTATAGCATCAAATAAGTGCAGAATGTCCTTAGATTCTCGATAAACAATTTTTCCTCTTAAGGTATGCTTATGCCTTTAGTCCATTCTTTATTTTTTCATCTTGCGGCTCCCATTAGATTTTATATTAGGCAATTTTTTTTTAAGTCTCTTCAGGTAAACAAAGGTTGCTGACCTCTGCTCTAAGGGGTGTGTGCAGTGCCAGTATCTGAGCTGATGGTTGCGAGTGCCAGACCATGCAATGTGGCCTCTTCATCAGTGCTAAGCTGTTGCTTTCTCCATGTGCCTGAGCCTACCATGGCTGCAGTTCCTGGGTGTCTGAAAACAGAAAATCAGAAGGGAAGGTTGGGGTGAGGGAATGGATTGGGATGGAAAGCAAGAGGTCCATGGTCGCACCATCTGCAGCTTACTCATCATGTCAGTTGCAGGAACATACCATAATCCTAAATGTTCTCAGCGGCAGTGAATGCCACAGGTTCTGTTGCAGCCAGTCCCATGATGTGGAGAACCATCTCCTCCATAGGGCTGAGGAGATGCAGGCGTCCTTGTCCCCTACTAGCTCTGCTCAGTTCCCTTCTATTGTGTGCCACCTTGTCCTGCAAGAGAGAGGGAAGAATGTCAGTGATTGTGGTGCACTGTGTTTGGGTGATATGCCTAACATTTCTGAATAGCTGGAAATCTGTGGAGGCAACGAAAGGTGGCTATGAGGCCGGTATCATTGAAATGTATATAATAGTGAGGTGAAGTATCTAGATATTTGTCATGAATCCTGAGGTTCTAGGGACTGGTGCTGGTTGAGTGATGGAGGTGTGGCATGACCAGCATGAGAGGTTGGTGAAGTCAGAGATGTCATGTGAAGATGCATTCACTGACCTTGACCACCTGCGTGAGGTTATTAGACCTCTTGTGGCGCTGTTGCTAGTTCCTCAGGTCCAGATGCCAGGACTTGACCTCCCTGGCCACCTGCTCCCAATCTCTTCTGAGGGTGATCTTTAGGGCCTCCTGCCCCTCTCCAAACCCTCTTGGAATCATGGTGTATTTCTTCCAGTCCACCTCCACCATTAAGACCTCCAGCACCACATCCGCGGCCCTGGAGCCCTCTCTCTACCCCGGTGTTCCTTTTTCCTTCTTTAGAATTACAACAATAATATTCAGCAGCAGCCTTCTGTAATTCAGTACAGCTTCCCTTTAAGAGGGACAGACTGCCTAACAGAAGGGTGGATATGCCCCGTTCTATCAACAAATACTGCTGGGCTCCCCAATGAGCACAGGGGCAGCCATAAGCACAGCTCGGCCCTTTGCTATAAATATGGAAGTTAGGTGGCAGCTTGGGACATGGGCAGATTACCAATCACGACCTCCCCGCCCAAATAACAGATCAACCCAATTTTCAGTCCCAAATGGTTCTATTATTTTACTGTAACAAAATTAAAATGAAAACCAGAGAGGATCATCCAATTCACTTGTCGCTAGGGGCTGAATTTATGAGCCCCCTCGGGACAGGAACAGAGGTGGGGGACCCATAAAATTGCATTGGAAGGCGGGGGGGGGGTGCAAAGTGCCATCGCCTTTCCGACGCTTTCCAATTTAGTCAGGGGCGGGGAAGGGTGAGGGTGGCCTTCGCCACTTCCATTCCAATTAATGTTCACTTAAGGGCCCCTTCCTGCCTCCACCTTAATTTAATGGAAGGCAAGGGGCCTGCCACTGCGAGGAGACACTGTCAAGTAAACCCGGCAGCCTCCTAGCGGGGTCAGGGTAGTCACTCTTTTGGTGGTAATCCAAGGCCCCTGGAGGGCTGCTCAATGGTGATCACTGTCCGCCTGGGAAGAGCCCCCACCCCACCCTCACTAACCCCATCCCTCACCTTGTCACCAGGGCCTGCCTGAATGGCCCCGGCTACCCCGACCCTACTCACCTTTCCCAGTGTCCTGGACATACTCGATGCTGCAGGGCCTCCTGCAGTACCAGCAGTTGCCACTGCTCCTCGGGGCGCTGCCGGGACTGCATCTCTGACGGCGGGCAGTTAGTTGCCTTTCCGTCATGGAATTGCAATGGGGGCCTGACGGGAAGGGGGGATGTGTAAGGCAGGGTCTCCACCTTCCAGCCCACCCCCGTGTCCCCTGTCTTCAAAAGAAAAATCTGCAGCACACAGACTTTAAAAGAACTAAAAACAAAAATTCATCTTGTTAGTATTTTGATCGGTAATACAGAGGAGAAATAAATATTAAACTTTTAAGGACACTAGCTTCCTTCCTTTTGTTCATTTTTTTCCCTCTGATAGCCTATGAGAATTATTCCAAATGAAAATAGATAAATATTACAAATTTATTCTCTTTGAAAAGTATTGAATACTTACTGAAAATATTTTCTCATTAAGAGATCACCTGCCATGTGTTCTGCCTGCAAGGAGGAAAATTATAAACAACGTGACTCCTGACAAAGCAGCGGCCCACTGATGTCATCAGAATGCTCCAAGCTGCGCACATGCGCAGTCTCCTGCTCTCAGTGAGATGCTGTGCATGCGCAGCCTACGTCTTGCCAGGACTAATTGGCGCATACGCAGGAAAACGTCATCAGATACTTGCTCCCCTCCCTCCCTCAGCTACTCTATCCCACCCCACTGGCCGCTCTCCCCCCTCGGCCACTCGCTCCAGGCCTCAATGCTTTCTCCCCCTCCTCCCCACTGGCCACTTCCCCGCTCTCCGGTTGCTTGCTTCCCGTTCCTCACTTCTCACTCTCCCCCACCCAACCCGCTCTCCAGCCGCTCGCTCCCAGCTTCCCCACCGCCCTCCCTCCAGACGCTAGCTCCAGGCCGTGACACTTCCCTCCTCTCAGCCACTCGTTCCCACATTCGATCGTTCCTCACTGCACTACCCGAAGAAGCAAGGTGGGCCGTGAGGGGTGACAGGACAACCTAGGAGCGAATGGCCGAGAGGAGGGAAGCGGCGCAGTCTAGAGCTAGTGTCTGGAGGAAGGGTGGGGGGTGAAGCGGGGAGCGAGTGGCTGGAGAGCAGGGTGGGGGGGGGAAGCGGGGAGCAAGTGGCTGGAGAGCAGGGTGGGGGGGGAAGCAGGGAACGGGGAACAATCGGCCGAGGGGAAGGAGGGAGCAGTGGCAAGGCCTAGAGTGAGCGGCTGTATGAAATGGCGAGGCTGTAGCGAGTGTGAATGTATGGATTGGGAGAAGGGAGATTGCAGAATGGAGGCTGGTGTGGGGCAGAAATTCAGTTATTTCCTCCATAAACTTCACCATGTAAATGTCGACTTTACCAACCTTAGAAAGTTGCTTTACATTCCAAATTTCAATTGCAGTATCATACCAGAGTTCTGTCTTGTTTTTCTGTGATAAATTGAGCAGCACCATCTTTAATCCTGGCAGCTGCCTGAATGTCGCAGACAGTGATGTTTCAGTGGAAGAGGCTGCATTTGTGCATGTGCTAGTACTGCGCCACCTAGTGGTTGCATTGTCAGTAAATGTAGCCAATTATAAAAGTGTAGCCATTTATGTTTTCTTTGACCCTGTTTGCAATATTGTCTTGATGATAAGAATGTTTCAACAGTAAGTGATCATCTATATTTTTTGGATACTTGTCTAATATCAGTGTATCAGTAAATATAATGAGCTACCATTAGAAAGGTTAATGGTGATTTACCATAGTTAGTTCTCATACATGAACCTGCTGCATTAGTGCTGCTGTTACTAACCCTTTCATCTTCATTGAACATTTGTTCAACTTGAAATTTTTTTGAATGTCGTCAAGATATAGACAGACAATTAATATTTATATATAAAGTAGTTTCCCCTTTGCTGAAGTGGAAAATATAGTAAATATAAAACTTGTGAGTGAGAAACATAATTCAGCAAGTATATTAACAAAGAATAAAGTACTAATGTTTCAAAGGAAATTTTAAAGCCGTGCCATCAGCATTCAAATTTAATTTTGTAACTAATTAGCGTACTGCCATTAACTCTATTTCTGTAGCACACTTTGCAGATGATCTACAGCATATAGTATTTACTAACTATGCTCAGTGAATCTTGTATTGCAAAATAATATAAAATAAATAAATAGCCAAGCCTGTTGAGGTTAAATCTTGCTTTAGATGAACTTTTTAATCTTAAGAGGACTTAACTGGAGTAATAAATCATTGGATTGTTACCAGAAAATGATACTGCATAAATGTATGTGATTTGTCAGATTGTTCAGAGAATATAGGCCCTGAATTGTACTGTGAGCTACAATGCATCCTTATTGCATTGAACCTATTAGGGTTAATACCTCTGCCAAAATAGTGGAGGGAAGAATTTCAAATGATTGCATTAAGGGTTTATATGTAGGTACTCCACTGCGTAATTTCAGGGTCATTGTAAATTAATAACATTTATTTTTGTGCATTGTGCCATGTCCACGTAATCCGAATTTATGAACTATAAAATGAACTTGAAAAGTAAACCTGAAATGGACACTTTTCTTGTAAACAAAATGTAGTAAGAGGTCAGGTGGTCCTTCCTTTTCCTGTCAATACACACAGAACTACAAGAACCCTGAACTAATTTTTATGTCTGGACAAGTCTTGGAGAAGTCATTAAAATATAAATGACCTTTCTGGACAAATCCCCGAGAAATCATTGAAATGCAAATAATCTTTTTTCTGTGGAAATGGCTGCTGCTCTCCAACTGATTTGGTTAACAATGATGTTGCAGACTTTTTGACTCCAAACTCAAAATCCAAAGAATGGGTGTGAAAAGCCCTACTTTATCAAGGTGAGATAAGGATGAATGACACCCAGCTTCCACTGTCCAACAAGGGCCCTACCATCAGAAACCATTTATGAGGAAAATGGGAAGAGAAACTATGGTCACATGACAGAAATTAGGTTTCTGATCAGGATAAAGGTATATTCTGGGCAGACAAAGGAGATCCATTTATGCTATTAAAGAGAAAGGGCCATGCCTAACATTACCAGCTTTGAACTACATGTAAGCAGCGACTGGACTTTGGCCTTGAACTCCCTGAGAAATCATACCAGGACTTTGCCATTGACCTTTGGCTGGAATATAATAAGAGCAGTTGGCAACAGCACATCAATCTTTCTGAAACTCCAAGCCTTTCTTCATTGAACAAGGGAAAAGATCACAGGCCTGCACCGTTTTAAGTCTTCGCCCCAGGGTAAAGCAAGTTTCGCACAGGACTCCTTTTAACTCATAAGACCTAACGCATGTTATCTTCATAATCTCTATCTTTTCTTCAGTGCATATGTGTCTGTATGAGCGTGAGAGTGGGTGTTGTTGCGTATATTTCAGGTGTTGTATAATAAACATTTATCTTTTGTCATGCAGGCCAAGAATGAGGCACACATTATTTCACCTCATGAACATTAAAAACTTTAAAATATTGCTGGGAAGAAAAGAGGGCCTATCACAAGGAATTGCCAGGCCCCCGCTGGAAAAACCTTTTTTGCATGCTAGCAGACAGTGAAGGACCCAGTCCCTGCTTCTCCAGTACACAGAAGACCTGGTCAGACCAGTTTAGTCACATGAGTAACTAGCTGCTTGAATTTGAACTTGCCACTTGAAACTCAGAAAGCTCTTTTCTCCTGGACTGAGAACACCTCTCTCCTGTCTGCTCCCATCTCTTTCTCACGGAACTGAAGACCCATTGAAGACACATGAACCCCAAGAGAGAAACGTCTCCTACAGTGAACAAGGTTTAAGAATACTGGGCCCCAACGAAAAGTAAGACTACTTACAAAAGGACTATAGTGAGCTTGAAGCACAGTAAACAAGAAACGCTTCTGATATTGCCTCAAACCTCTCTACTTTATTTTCCTTCTGCTCTTTTCTGTCTCCATTTGCATGTGCATATCGCGTATGCATGCTAGCGCGGGGCATGGCATGTGTCCCTAGGCGTTAACTGAATTAGAGTTTAAGTTTAAGGTTTAATAAATTTCACTTTTCTGCTTTAAACCTGAGAAAACCTGGTGTGCTCATTTCTTTGCCTTATAATTGGAAAGCAGTGAACAAGGATTCACCAAGGGGGAACTCAAAACACAGTGTGTTTAAAATTAAACCCTGTTACAATAAGACCAGGTGAAGATAGTAAAAGACTTCTAGACACCTTTCTCACCTGGTCGTAACACTTTCTTTTAAACTTAGGCGAAGGCTTTCATTTTTTTGTTCTTAACCAATAAAGCACTCGGGGGTTAAAAACACATTTTGTTAGGAAAAACGTTGTCTTCAGTCAGACGAGAGGTGAAAAAGGGGGCACCGTCCCTATCATCTCTCACTTGTCTGTAACAATTGCTATAATTATATTTAATATTCAGTGATAGATTGTACAGGCCACCTTCTTACAAAATATTATACGTTAGGATATATATTCAAGGATGAAAAGGAGATTCAAAAGGTTAAGAGTGATCTTAAAATACAAGCTATCACAGTAATGAAGTCTTTCCTACTAAAAAAGCACCATGGTGACATTTTGTATTTTATAATAGAGAAGCTTTTTATTAAATCCCTCTTCTTTTGAAGTTTATTTTTCTCCCTAACAGTCAAGGGTGTGAAGAAATGCCTCATTTTCTCAGCAAGAAAGTTAAATCTCCAAGGATTGCTTTGCAACAACATATCTTCAGAAGTGGCATACAGTTTGTCAGTCCATGAAATCCCCTAATTATGGTTTGTTGGAAAGAGGCCTTTAGCATAGTCTGCTGGTATTTTAAGCTTAACTTCTCTTTAAAGAGGTGGAGAACGGTATTCTTTTCTACTCCAAACAGAATCTACATAAACTACATTCTTCTATCCAGTCATCCCTTTTACCAGGCCCATCAGCACTGCTCAGACTGCTCCTTGCTGACAGCACAGAGAACTTACATTTAATTGTGAATTAACAAAACTTTATGCAATTACTCTAATTGATTGTAAGTGTAAAAAGTTTCACTGATTTGTAGACGACTAGTGGACCAAGATGTTTGAGGTATGAGCATTTACTGCAGTGCTCCACTGGATTCTCAAGGCAGCGGAATCTCAACCTCAGTAGCCCAATGGCCTGCTCGATGGTCACTCAGGTGGATCCGTGACAATTGTTGTACCTCTCCTCCGCTGCATTGCGAGGGCTCCTCACAGGCATAAGAAGCCAAGTCTTCAATGGGTATTCCTTGTCCCCGGGAATCCATCCCTGAAGGTGAGTGGGGGGCTTGTAAAGCTGTGGTGCTTGGGACTGTCGAAGTATGTAAGTGTCGTGGCTGCTTCCCAGGAAGTGGACACACACCTGCAGGAAACACTTTTGGTGGTCACAGACCAGTTGCACGTTGACTGAATGGAAGCCTTCCCTGTTGATGAGGGCAGCTGGCTGGTCCGTTGGAGTATTGATGGCCACATGTGTACATTCGTATCACACCTTACACCTTGGGTAATCCAGCAATTGCCCCGAACCCGATGGCCTGACTGTCAAGGTTGGTCCAGTAGCGCACATAGTCACCAGTCCTCTTGAACAGGGCAGTGATCACCTCCTTGGTGCAGCAGTGGACTGCTGGCTGGGAAACCCCACATATGTCCCTAGTAGATCCCTGGAAAGATCCAGATGCGTAGAAGTTTAGGGCCACTGTGATCTTCAGTGTGTGACCCCCAAATCCCATAGGTCGCAACTCACCTTGCAGCATGGCACATAAGTCAATGACGGCTTCCCTGGAGAGATGTTGTCTTCACTGACAATGGCGCTCGGACATTTGGAAGTAGCTGATTCGAGTTCAGTACAGACTCTGGCGCAGATGGGCCCTTCTTGGCATGGCCGGCTTCTGCTGCTCTCGCTGTGGAGCTTCACAGACAGGCACAGTTGCCTCCTGGCCCTCCCTCCATTGGAGGTGCCACATTACGCCATGGGGCTCCAAAAAGACAGGGTGTATGAGACCGGTGCCAGGGGACATGTGGGCCTACAGATCGCTGTCAATGCAGAAATGACCCTGCCTTGGCAACTGAGCTGTTGCCAATTCTCCACGCGGAGTCCCTGATTGAACGCAAAGCTCAACCTTGCATATTCCCAACCCTCTCTTCCAGCTGTATGAGCGACCAAACACATCACCCATTTGTAGCCCATTTCAGGCCCCCAAAGCCACGCAAAACCCTTGCAGAGCCCCCGAGACTCCAAGCCCCCTTGCAGAATACATAGCAACACAATACAACAGTGGCCTGCTAACTCCCCTCTTCACCTGTGCAGCAATGCCTAGGTCTGCCTCCCCGTCGAGGCACTGAAGCCTGTCGCCTCGGTACCGTCAAGTTTTAATGGTCGTAAATACGAAAGCACATGAATGCCACCCGCTGTCCACTAAATGAAGAGACAACCATTGAATTGCAAATAATGAGAAGTAAATGCATTATTAACCACCTCTCAGCAATTTAAAATAGCTTCTCGTCACGTAGGGGCGGCAGTGCAGCCTTTGTGCTTTCCTGCCACTGACAAAATGCGGAACCGACGTCACAATGCCAGATTTGGGCGGCACAGTGGTCAGCACCGCAGCCTCACAGCTCCAGTGACCCGGGTTCAATTCCGGGTACTGCCTGTGTGGAGTTTGCAAGTTCTCCCTGTGTCTGCGTGGGTTTTCTCCGGGTGCTCCGGTTTCCTCCCACATGCCAAAAAGACTTGCAGGTTGGTAGGTAAATTGGCCATTAGCTATTGTCCCTAGTATAGGTAGGTGGTAGGGAAATATAGGGACAGGTGGGTAATGTGATAGGAATATGGAATTAGTGTAGGATTAGTATAAATGGGTGGTTGATGGTCGGCACAGACTCGGTGGGCTGAAGGGCCTGTTTCAGTGCTGTATCTCTAAACATAAACTAAACTAAACATTTCTGGGGATGGTTCTGACGTAATTCTCCATTCCCACCCCTGCCTTCCTAAGCGGCATCGTACCCGCATTAAACAAACTCATTAAACTCTGCCCAGCACACTTTCTACTAACTGTCCATAGCGAGTGATGGAGGAAAATCCAAGGCTGGTTTTTCTCTTGCGTAGCCTAGGGATTTTGAGGCTAATTGTAACATCCCTCTGCCACTTCGGCTGAGATGACTTAATTCAACAGAACAGGGATCAAAGCTAGAACCTTCCTAGTCTGTGTGACTCAGCACATCAACTGGTACATTACTCCAGTTATGTGTTGGGTAGTTCTGTGTGAGTTTTATAGGACTTTTTAACTCTCAACTGCTTTAGAGTACCCAGATTTATTGATGTTAAAACACAGCAGGTTTACTGATAGAGTTGCTTACAAATTTAATAAGTAATGCAACTCAAAACTCAGATCGCTCAAATCCTTCTGCTTTGGGAAACCGAGGGGTAAATTGGTCAGTGACATTTTTCTTGGTCTCTGCTCTAGGTCTGTCTCCTCGATCTTCCTAAAAATGGTTGGTTTTATATAGAATGTTCTTGCTGGCAAAACAGGCTGCCAGTAATTTTCCCCTCCACTATTGCAAAAGCAGTTTGCTAATGTGTATGACAGCTTCGTACAGTATTTCAAGGCTTAGCTGTGCAGCTGTCTTTTCTTTAACCTTGTCCTTATCTCCATGAAAGTACATCATCTCAGTTAGCCTTCAGTAGTCTGAAGCAAAATAATAATACCTTTCAAACTTGGTCAAGCTTCCCAGCATGCTGTCTCGAACAGTCAAATTTAACAGTTCTGTGCTCTATCCTTTATTATTAATATTGTTTACCAAATTCTGCTCTTTTTGCAACTAATCCAGGGTTAGTCCATCCCTTTTAGTTTTCCTTAAAATTGGGATTAAAAGTCCATATTGAAAAGTCCAAAAATCTTTCAGTTTTGTAAACTTAAGATAAAATATCTTTGAGTTCTTAATATTCTTTGTAACTTTAAAAATGTATATTTTTTTACCATGTAACTACTGCAAAATGTTCTGCAAATTTCTATTGTTTGATATTATAAAACTGAATAACAGAAATATAAGAAAGCACAGAATATTTTGTAATTCAGAACATTCTATGTTGCAACAACTGTTGGTAGATCTTGACTTTTGGTCGGCCAATCAGCAGAGCACATTGGTTGGTTGGTCATCCCATAAGTGAAGTGGCTCCATAAATTTGAGCCTCTGGCCCCATTAAATTCACCAGGAAGTTGCAAGGTGCCAAACAGATGTCCAGACATATCTCGCCAGATTTGGCAAAGGGAAATGGGCTGGAGCTTCCCCTAGGAAGAGAAAGGGGAGGGTCGCGATTATGAAGAGTTGAGGTCCCGGGGCTCTAACCAGTCTCGAAAATGATAAATAAAATGTTTTCCGTATTAAAATGAGCGATTGCCTGAATTAGGTGAGGACTTTAGACGTCTGGCGGTAAGCTGCTTTTAAAATGGCGCCGGGCACATCACCAGTGTCCACAGGGTGGGAGGTTACTGACTCCATTTTGAAACCGTTATCACCCTATTAATGCCAGACAAAATCAATTCCAAATAGCTTGATACCATCCAAGACACAGCAGCTTACTTTGCTCTGTCCACTGAAATCAATATGCAGCTCTTCCATCACTGGTGCACTATATCTGCAGTATGTGCAATCTAAAGGATGCACTTTCGCAACTCACCAAAATTACTTTGACAGCCCCTCCCTGCCCGTTACTAAAAAAGCCAAGGGCAGTAATGTTGTAGAAACACCTCGCCTTCAAGTCACATCCCATCCGGACTTTGACATATATTGTCATTCCTTCATGGTCACTGGGTCAGTATCCTAGAATTCCCTAACAACATTGTAGGAACCCCAACACCACATGCACTGTAGTAATTTAATGGAGAAGACTCAACACTACCTTCTCAGGGTAACTAATGTTGCCCACATCCCAGAAAACTTTTTTAAAGTACTAATATCTGCAGGAGAAAGCATGTAGGCATTTATAGTTTTAGCAACCATAGTAGTATGTTTTGTTAAGCATTGAAATGAACAGTGTTATGCTAAAACAAGATAAAATCTACCTTTAATAAATTCATCTTGCAATAAGAATTTTGTTGCATTTTAAATTCATGCTGCTCCCTTCCAACTTCTACTGTCGCAGATCATAACAATTTGGGATTCACCCTAATAGAAAGTGGGTTGAAGATTCCCAACACCTGCTCTGAGCGTGCTCAGTGCACAGCAGACAGGACTTCCATTTCCACAAAGCAGCGAAAGTCCTGACAGTGACAACTTAAATATTTTTGCGCTTAATATATTGGATCAAGGATTTTGTTGCTGTTAAAATTTCATCTGCCTGCAAAATTTTTTTTAAACGCACCAGTTGTATATCTATTTCCTTTGAGTCATAGCATTAGTAATTTGATGGCTGCAAACTGATCAGACCAAACAATATATATAAAATAAATAAATGTGTGTGTGTGTATGTATATAAAACTCGCAGCTGTTCGAGCATTTGAGCTTAATGAAATGGTAGATGTTGGGTTGTTGTATGCTGTTCTGAGCCTGCTGTTTGCCAGCTTAAATTTGCTTTCTGGCATAGGCTTCATGCAATGTGTTTCTGTCCATGCGTTCAGACAATTCCCAGTCTCCTGTGGTTCACAATACTGCCCACTTGTTAGGTTGTAAAAGGTCAACTTTTAGTTTTTATAGACTGTGAAGTGAACCTTTAATTATAACCTGTGACATGACTCTTGATTACAAAAATAATAAATTAAAATGAATCGCGAATGTATTTTCTTGAAATCACTCAGTTTTGGCAATATGTATGAAGAAGCATTAATTCTAGCAAATTACACACCAAGCTACTTACAACAGGAATACAGAGGACAAAACCAAAAAGTGTTTTGTTTGAGTTGAGAGGATTTTTAATGTTGATTCAACTGCGGTTTCAGAGAATCAATTTATACCTTAAGTAGGTTTTTCTAGTTTTTACTTGAAATAATATTGCACACAATTTCTCAAAGGTTGCTGTTTTAAAATGCCAGCCGACAGTATAGCATAAGCCCACAACAGAGGGAATCTGATCCTTTGGAGCTACACTTGTGAGCTTTGCTGACTGATGGTAAGTGGTGCAACATTCAGGCAGGCTGGGCTCAGAGCTGCAATTTGTTCAAATCACAGTAAGATTACTTTCAAGGCCACATAAGGGGAGATTTCAGTTGATGGAAAACCTCTGAGAAAAGTGGAATCTCCAGTTCTCTTTTACTTCATATAAAACTAAAGCGCAGTCTTAACTTGTAATCTTAAGGATACTCAACAGAGCCACATAATCTTTTGTTACGAGTGTGACCAACATGAGTAATAGTGTAGAGCTCCTGATTCAGCTTTTCCTTTCTGGCCTTCTCAATGCTTACAGTAATTTTGTAGGAAAAAATAACTTTGGTGCATATCTTACAACCAAAGGGAACATCATCAATTGAAATTATTCACAAATTGCAGTTGATTTAATCTTGTATTCAAAGTGTTATTTGCTTTTGTTCTACCCTATTTTGATAAATGTAGTCCAGCTGCTATTTAAACTCATTTCTTTCTGTGCCTTACAATTTTTCCCATCATACCTTAAAATGTTCTGCTCCATTTTTTTTTCAAGCACATGATATGGAATTGTGCAGTGCAGTGACTGGTGTTGGAAGGGCTGTTTTTCCAAAGGACTCATGGAAAAACTGGAGAAAAATTTAGGGTTCCAGTAAGGCAAATATTTACATTGCCTTGGAGCTAGAGGAACTTGGCTAAATTTGCATTCTACATAGGCCATTATGCTTTCTACTCCTCTCCGCATAAACCTAAGAGCCACAATAAAAGATACGGGGATTAACTTTTCATTTTTAGTATTTCTGGCTCTGAGCTACATGCTCATGGGAGCCCCACAACTAAATTCCGAATATGTGCTCTAACGTTTGGAGCTCTGCAGCAGGAGCACTTAAGAAGAATACTTAAACTGCAAATTCAAAAGACATTTGGATAATTAACTTAACATTATTAGCATTAGAAGTGATTTTATTTCTCAATTGTCAAGAACACAATCAATAATTTATATCAAACTTTGTGGGTAGATTTTCTCCCAAGGGGTGTTCCGATGGCTGGCTAGCCAATCAAAGAACAAAGAACAGTACAGCACAGGAACAGGCCATTCGGGAGGGTCAGGCCTGATCAACATGTGGTCAGCAAGCTTCGGGTGGAAAATGAGAGCCTCAGGGCAGCCTGCCAGTTCAACACCACCATGATATTAGGTGGCCCTTGCCAGACGCCAGTCTGGTAAAAGATACATCCGGAAGGGGCATTTGTTTTCGGGAGGTGGGACCCGGTGCGACAGCAGCCTCATTGTTCCTACTCAGGTTGAGCATTCCTACTGCTCCCAGCCCCACAAAAATAAATTAACACTTACCTTTTGGGCTACTTGTTCTTTGCAACTGAAACTGCATGCTCCAACAGCTGAGTCCTAAAATGCCTATGTATTTCAAAGTTGCATAGAGTACGTCAGCACATGAAATCTGGAGGATATCGTAGAGCCCCTCCTGACCTATCAAGGCAACAAAAGCACCTCGAAGTCCCCAATAGCTCTTTCATAGACCACTCTAGTAGAGACATGGGTCTCATTGACTAGGTCCTTAGCTGCTATTCTGGCCATTTTTAGAGGGATTAATAGTGATGGCAGCAAGTATGCCTGGTCACCTACAAGCCCTCTAGTCACATAATTATCATCCTCGAAGAGGACGGAATTCCTAAGGCCAAATGCATCTTGGCAACTTCCAGCAAATTTCATATGGAGGATTCTTTGCATATTTTCATCAACAATCTGGAAATTAAGCAAGTAGTAAAGTTTTTTGTTCAGTTAGTTGAGGATGTTTACTGCACGAGCTCGTAAAGCAATGTGGTGCCATCTATGGCATCCGGCACTTTTGGAAACCCAGCGATGCCTTAAAGCTGGATAGCCCGAGTAAGCGGCTGCCTTGCTGCAGTGCCACTCTGGATGAAACCCCCAGCTCTCAGAAAAAAAGTGTCAGTTACTTGATGAGTACATATCCAGATGGCACCCTTGTTGATATTTCATAGATCTCCACGTATGCATCAGTTTTCAAGTTCATGATCTTGTGTTCAAGTCCCTTCATTGCCTCACCCCTCCCTATATCTATAACTTCCTCCAGCCCTATAATTCTCCCAGAACTCTGTGTTCCTCCAACTCTGGCCTTTTGTGCATCCCCCACTTCCTTCACCCCATCATTGGTGACCGTGCCTTCAGTCTACTAGACCCTAAGCTCTGAAATTGCCTCCCTAAACCTCTTTCCCTCTCCTCCTTTAAGATGTCTTTGATGAAGCTTTAGATCACTTCCCTTCTTCTTTGGCTGATTGTCAAGTTTTGTCTTATTGTGTTCCTTTAAATCACCTTGGTCTTTTTACTACGTTAAAGGTGCTTTATAAATGCAAATTGTTGTTGCTTGTGGCATGAAATTTGAATATAGTCATGACATTTACAGCCACAGGAAAACCTGTCTATGCTGATGACCTTGGCTGCAGGTCTTTATACCGTAGCGTACACAGTTCTCCTGCCTCTTTGATGAAGCATATTCTTTTAACATAGAGTTTTTAACTAAGATACTAAGGATTTACAGGACCTATAAATCTTTTAGGGAGGTGTCATATCTTGGGTGCATCCATTTCAAATGCAGCTTCACTCTTCTTTCTGCCATCCTCTCCTGCTGTTCCCTCTCTTCCATTATAATAGCAAACAAATAAACATCCATTGTGGGTCCCTTATTGAGTGCTGAGAACTGTGGGTGGGGGAAAATATATCACCTATGCAACAACAACAACTTACATTCATACAGCACCCATAGTGGTACACCTTTAAGTAGGTGTGGCTGATACATGTACATCACCAGATAGGAAATGATGTAAGGTATCACAGGATAGGTAGTCTGCAGTGTGTAATCATTCAAGTAACACGTGTTATCAAGAGCTCTCCAAGATTGTACATGTGCTACCTAATCTTCATGAAAAAAGAACCCATATTTGAGTTTACCAATCCCATTTGAGTGGTTGGTGCATTTGTGTTCAGTAATAAGAAAAGGAAACACAATATAGTGGGTGCTTGTGGTTTTTGAAGATTTTCAAGTTTTAAGCACACCATCTACAACATCGTGGCAGCCAATGCAGTTTGAAGGCTCTGCACTCATGTAGAGAGACCAGCTGCAACAACTCTGCCACATCGGGATGTTGAATTCTTCAGACTTGGTTCAGAGGTCCACAGACCTACTGAGCATTGGCACGTGCAGCAGCTCAGCAGTGTGTTGAGTTCTCACAGAACACTAAGAAATCGGAGAGCTTCCAGTTCATTTTGAAACTGCAGCAGTGATCTGTAAGTTCAACAGAGGCTGAAAATATAGCTCCAGGAGATGCAGCGCTAAGCAATACTCCAAGTAGCAACTGTGAATAAAGGGGTCGCTGGATTGGTTTAGATAGGTGCTAGGGAAGTTCAATCAAATGGCAGGCTCAGGAAGGCTTCGAAATGTCGGGAGAAGCCATTGCAGCCATTTCAGTGTTTTTGGGTGTCGTGGTGATTTCGAGCCAAAACACCACTTTGTGGGCGAGGCCTGAAAAAGCACGCAAAGGTGGCAACAGCACCACACCATCCGTAGCAGTAAAAAAGAATACGAACAGGGTGTGGTAACCTGAGGTACTGCAGGTTCTCGAATCTGCAGCACTTTTAATCCTGAATACTGGAAAAGCAGGAAAGCTTGTTTCTAAATCACAAAACAGAGAGTCCTGGAAACATCGACACAATGTCTATCAAGATCCTGGGCTGAATTTTACGCTGCCCCAGCGGGTCGGATGGTGACGTGAGGGCAGATGGGGGTGGCATAAAATTGAGCGGGAGGCTCCAGGATGTCTTCCTGCCCTGCTCCCGCCTCCGGTCAACTTTACAGCGGTCGGGCGGAGGGGGGAAAACGGCCCACCTACCCGAGGCCAATCAAGGCGCTTAAGTGGCCACTTAAGGGTCCTCACCTGTCTCCACGGGTATTTACCCGTGGCAAGCGGGCGTGCTGGGGATGTGAAAGGCCGCCTAGCGATACCTGCCGTCCTTTACGAGCGCCGGGGGGGGGGTAGCATAGCAGTCGGGCACAAGGTGCCCGATTGAGGGCCGCCCCGCCTCCCAATCCACCCCTGGGACCCAAGACGCGCCCCCCTTCCCTCGAAACGACCACCCTAGCCTCACCAGGGCACAACTGATATCCCTGGTGAGGCATACCCAACTTACCTTCCCTCCTGGCTCCATGTCGTCAGCTGGGCTGCAGTCCCAGCAGTGGCCACCGCTCCCACTGATTGGCCGGCAGCTCAATAAGGTGGGACTTACTCCCTCAAGCGGGTGGAAGTCCAGCATCGAGACAATTAAAGCCCGGGGACCGATAAAATGTGGGACGGATCCCCGGGCTAGGTGGAAGCGTGTTCACCACTGACTTTTACATCGGTGGCGAATTCCCGTCTGCCTAAGGTAAAATCCCGTGTCTCAACTGGAAGGCAGCAGACATTCTCTCTGAATTTAAGCTGTTCATGCCGCACATAGAATTATGGTTTATCGATTTGGCAGTGTCAGAACCGTACAAGCAAGCAGTCAAGATAAAAATCGCAATTGGAAATGAAGGGCTTCACAGATTTAACGTGTCTGGGTTACCGGAAGAGGAACAAAAGGATCCCAACAAGATATGGTCCATCTTAGATGCTCAACTGCGGGTCAAGCTCCACTTTCGCATTCATCACCCGGAATTCATTTTCTTCAGACAACAGCCAAAGGTGGCCGTAGATCACTTTGTTATTCCCTGTAGAGGCAAGGGTAGAGATTGTGATTTTTCTGATACAGAATTGTCTGAGAAAATCGAGTTGGTGATAGCATCAACATCTATTGAGATCAAGAGCTCTCCAAGATTATTCATGAAGATTTAAGTCGCACATGCACAAAGAACCCATACTTGAGTTTACCAATCTCATTTGAGCAGTTGGTGCATTTGTGTTCAGTAGTAAGAAAAGGAAACACAACAGCATCTTTAACATAATAAAACATCCCAAGGCACTTCACTGGAGCATTATAAAGCAAGATCAGACACCAAGCCACATAGAGCAATATTAGGGCAGATGGCCAAAAGCTTGGTCAAAGAGGTAGGTTTTAAGGAGCATCTTAATGAAGGAAGAAAGGTAAAGAGTTTAGGGATGATATTCCAGAGCCTCGGGCCTGGTTAGCTGAAGGCATGGCCACCAATGGTGAAGCAATTAAAATTGGGGTGTTCAAGAGGCCAGAATTAATCTGTAGATATCTTGGAGTGCTGTGGGACTGGAAAAGATTACAGAATTAGGGAGGGACAAGAGCATGGAAGCTTTCGGAAAAAAAGGATGAGAATTTTAAAATCAAGGTGTTGCTTAACTGGGGGCCAATGTAGGTCAGCGAACAGAGGGGTGATAGGTGAATGAGATTTGATGTACATAAGGAAATGGGCAGTAGTGTTTTGTATAACCTCAAGTTTTCAGAGGGTAGAATATGGGAGAACATCTGGAAGTGTGTGGGAATGGTCAAGTCTAGAGGTAACAAAGGCATGAATGAGAATTTCAGCAGCAGATGAGCTGAGGCAGGGGTGAAGTTGAGCAAGGTTGTGGAGGTGGAACTAGGCAGTCTTAGTGATGGTGTGGATATGTGGTTAGAAGCTCATCTTGGGGTCAAATGTGACACCAACATTGCAAACGGTCTGATTTAGTCTCAGACAGTTGCCAGGGAGAGAGATGGAGTGGGTAGCTAGGGAACAGAGTTTGGAATGCGGATTGAAGACCATGGCTTCAGTGTTCCCAATATTTAATTGGAGGAAATTTCTGCTCATCCAGTACTGGATGTCGGATAAGCAGCCTGATAATCTAGCAACAGTGGAGGAGTCAAGAGAGGTGGTGGTGAAGTAGAGCTGGGTGTCATCAGCGTACATGTGAAAACTAACACTGCGCTTTCAGGTGATGTTGTTGAGAGGCAGCATGTAGTTGAGAAATAGGAGGAGGCCAAGGATAGATCCTTGGGGGACAACAGAGGTGACAGTGTAGGAGTGGGAAGAGAAACCGTTGTAAGTGATAATTTTGCTACGATTAGATAGGTAAGAATGGAACCAGGTGAATGCAGTCCCACCCAGCTGGATGGCAGTGACAGGCATTGAAGGAGATTGATGTGGTTAACCTCCTGTGTCAAAGGCTGCAGACTGGTTGAGAAAGACAGGAGGGTAAGTTTATCTTTGTCACAGTCACATAGGATGTTATTTGTGACTTTGGTAAGAGTCATTTCGGTACTGTTGCAGGGCGGAAACTTAATTGGAGTGATTCAAACATGGAGTTCTGGAAAAGATGGGCATGGATTTGCGAGGTTAGAACATATTTAAGAACTTTGGAGAGAAAAGGGAGGTTGGAGATGAGGCTTGTTCTGAAAAATAACCTAACTGTGACCTCGTATTAGTTGATCCAAACAATGAGCACCAGAAGTGGTAAAGCTTTTGAATCCCCAGCAATTTTATTCGTGTATTTCATAAATGGGAATATTCACCAAAATTGTATTTTTAAAAATTGTAAGTAATTCTTTTCTCTATTTTCCTTGGAAATTAGGTTTGTGTTATAATTTACAGTGACATTATACTTCAACTTTAGTATCAAAGTGAAGTGGCTTTGGGTGTGCTATGTAAGAGTAGCTGTATAACCTGGCAGTCAGGTTCTGCTCTGATTCCTGAGCCACAAAGTGAGTGATCACCTCTGCTAAGTAATCTTATCATTCGGGCTTCAAACCACATGTTGTATATCTCCAGTCCAGTGTAAAACCAGATTTTATAAGTGTATTGGTCATCTATTTATCAGATTTTTAAAAACTTAGTCTAAAATCTTTTTAATGTTACAAGAGAACAATGTCCCACTTGCTCTCGCATAAAATGAAAAAAATTGCCCACCTTGAGATCAAGCACAGAGCTCCAATGACATAGCCTGATATGTGAGGGATGCATGGTAGGAGAACTTGGGTCTTTCAGCTGCAGATCATACTATACAAGTAATATACTATACTATACTATCTTTCTGAGAGCATTATCTGTAGCGTATTT
The DNA here is from genome assembly GCF_036365525.1 of Heterodontus francisci. Taxonomy (NCBI): domain Eukaryota; kingdom Metazoa; phylum Chordata; class Chondrichthyes; order Heterodontiformes; family Heterodontidae; genus Heterodontus; species Heterodontus francisci. The sequence goes on along the minus strand of NC_090388.1, from coordinate 32,987,295 downwards.
GTAGCTTTTTTAAATTCATTCATGGGATGTGGGTGTCACTGGCCAGGCCAGCATTTATTGCCCATCCCTAATTGACCTTGAGAAGGTGGTGGTGAGCTGCCTTCTTGAACCGCTGCAGTTCATGTGGGGTAGGTATACCCACAGTGCTGTTCGGAAGGGAGTTCCAGGATTTTGACCCAAAATACACAAAAGTATGTTAACAATTCTTAAGGTATCCTCTGGATAAATTCTGTCAGGTATCTTCCTTAAGCTAGTTTTTCCATTTACTTCTGACTTCTATTCTTTGACAGTATTTGATTGGTTTATCATTTTATAAAAGAAAAATTCACAATTTAACAAAATATAAAAATATTAGGCTATTGTCTTTACTTCCACATTATAATACTTTTATAAAGATGTTTCTGAAAAACTATACAAGAGGCATTTTAGAAAGGGAATTTATGAGGGTTTTAAGAGTGAGGTGTTATGTGCATTGCAGCAGAAGGTGTGGTGTATCAGAGACCTATAAAGAGAGTTTACTATATTTCTTTTCACCTTTTGCAGATAGAAAAAGAACCAAATGCACGTTGTTGACTTTTGAAAAGCAAGGCAGTTAAATAAGGTTTCAGCTGAGTAGGAATCATAAACTGTTATTATGCTTTTCATTCCTAGTGGTTTTATGTTTTATTGCTATCTGGGTAGGCTATCACTGTTTGCCTCAAAATATGAGATGGTTTGGTCATTGTGGTGAGCAATGAGTGACTGAAACACTACCATATATATAATTTTGCAAAGTGCAAACAGATGTTCAATAAGGTATCTTACTGAAGAAAAAAATCACGGAAAATAAACTATTTTCAAAGCTATTTGGATATGTTTATAGCAATACAGCAAGTAACACATAGAGTAACTTTTCTTAGATCATCTTGACATAGCTTCCATATGAGAAGAATCAAATGGCAATCTGCATTACTAGTTTATATGCATTGCCTATTCTGTCATAGATACAGTTGTTACCTATTTTTCCTTCATGTTGCTTTTTAAAGGTTCAATTTGGATTTTCACATCAAAGCAAAATGCATCTGTCTATAGCATTGCTTAATCCTTTTGCTAGAGTAGCATAAGGTCTGTCTCATACAAACAGTGGGAAAAAATGTGGTTTGAAAATATTTTGTTGCCCACTCACTTAACCTGTCTATATCTCTTTGCAGCCTCTTTGTGTCCTCCTCACAGCTTGCATTCCCACCTGACTTTGTATCATCAGAAAATTTAGCTACATTACTCTCTGTTTCTTTGTCTAAGTAAATATAGATTGTAAATAGTTGAGGCCTAAGCACCGACTCTTGGGGCACTCCACTAGTTACAGCCTGCATACAGTTACAGACAGAGGAGGATGAGAGTTAAATCTGGCACAGAAAGAGAAATAGAGAAAAAGATTGAAGAGACAAAAAAAGCTACAGAAAGGAAAAGCAAGTTTTTTTTTTAAAAAGTGAAATTTTACATTTTTAAAATCTCCGAGCAACAATTCGCTACCTGAAAAAAATGAGACTACACATTTTTTATTTTTTCATTTCTGGGCCAGAGAGGTTGTTTTGCAGACATTAAAAATGATCATGTTGTTAAAAGGGTACTTAAGCTATTAGTTACTAGACTTCATTTTCTGTGGCAAGTTTAATGGGCAATTAATGTGAAAATGCAGCAGCTTCATGAAACTCATGGCAGCTAAGGACAGGATAACGTTTTTGCAAAACTAACAGTGACAGCGAAAATCGTCCAGCAACTTGTGGCGATTCGCAATTCATGGGGTATCTCTTCCTCGTCACAAATTACTGGCCAATTTGCACATTAATACCATCTCCCCTTGACATTCAATGGCATTACCATTGCTGAATCTCCCACTATCAACATCTTAGGGGTTACCATTGACCAGAAACTGAACTGGAGTAGCCATATAAATACCGTGGCTACAAGAGCAGGTCAGATGCTAGGAATCCTGCAGCGAGTAACTCATCTCCTGACTCCCCAAAGCCTGTCCACCATCTACAAGGCACAAGTCAGGAGTGTGATGGAATTCTGTCCACTTGCCTGGATGGGTGCAGCTCCAACAACACTCAAGAAGCTAGACACCATCCAGGACAAAGAAACCAGCTTGATTGGCACCCCATCTACAAACATTCACTCCCTCCACCACCGACGCACAGTGGCAGCAGTGTGTACCATCTACAAGATGCACTGCAGCAACGCATCAAGGCTCCTTAGACAGCACCTTCCAAACCTGCGACCTTTACCAACTAGAAGGACAAGGGCAGCAAATGCATGGTGGGTAAGTGTGGGGTTATTCACTTGGTAGTAAGAATAGAGAGCATAATATTTGCTAAAAGGCTTGAAACTTTGAAATGTTCATGTTCAGAGGGACTTGGGTGTACTTGTACAAGGAACACAAAGTTAGCATGCAGTTACAGCAAGCAATTAAGAAGAGAAATGGCATGTTGGGCTTTATTACAAGAGGATGAGTGTACAAGAATAAGGAAATCCTGCTACAGTTGTACAGGACTTTGGTGAGACCACTCCTGGGCACTGTGTGCAGTTTTGGTTTCCATATTTAAGGAAGGATATGCTTGCATTGGAGGCAGCACAATGAAGGTTCACTAGATTGGCCCCTTGGATGAAAGGGTTGTCCTATGATGAGAGGCTGAGTAAACTGAGTCTATATTTTCTGGAGTTTAGAAGAATGAGAGGTGATCTCGTTGAAACATACAAGATTATGAAGAGGCTTGATAGGGTAGACACTGAAAAGTTGTTTTCCCTGGTTGGGGATTCTAGAACACGGGGACACAGTCTCAGCCACTCTAAGGGTTGTGAATCTTTGGAATTCTCTACCCCAGAGGGTTATGGATGCTCCATCATTGAATATATGTTAAGACTGAGATAGACTGATTTTTGGTCTCTCAGAGAATCAACGTGGGCAGGAAAGTGGAGTTGAGGCTGAGGATCAGCCATGATCATGTTGAATGGTGCAGCAGGCTCAAGGGACCATATGGTCAACTCCTGCTACTATTTATTAGTTCTTTTGTTCTTATCTATTTCTCAATCCTTAAATCTCTTGTTCGCCAAGGCCACAGATGCCCGTTTGTCTCATTACACTGTTATCAGCTACACTTCCAGCAATTAACAGGGCAAACCACTTTTAAGCTGAAGGATACAGGAAGAAGTCTAACTAATCGGACATGTTGTGAGATGCCCTGCTCCAGAAATTTCTGACCTATTGGGCTGTATTTTAACTCTTGAACCCACTCATAGTGGGGGAGCATGGCAGCCAGTCAGGAACATAGAAGTTTATGCAACGGGCTTTGCCATGCCTCTTTAACTCAGCCATAGTATTGGCATCCTGCTTCTGGGCTTCCCGACCAATGAAGCAGGCGTTCGTGAATACAATAACTGTGCAATCCTATGTTTCACGCAAGTTGGCTCTGTTAGGAACAAAAGTGGAAAGTGTGTGGTGACAAAGACTTTTCAAATGAAGAATTTTATAGCACTAGTGAAGGGACAGAAATAAGAGCAAAATACAGTCAGTAATCAGGAGATAACTTGAATGGTTTCAAACCCTAAAACCATGGTGGTATTGTTTTCTTCGGCTCCTTTCCTGCTCAGTTCTCCCCGAGTGGGCCCAGTGAGGTATTTCATTCAATAGCTTAGCAAAATAAGTTAGGGAGAGTCCCTGTTTCAATTTTTAGTCTGTATTGAATTGATGAACGTCTTTCTTTCCCCTCCCACACTTACCCTTTTCCTCTCTCTACTCTTCCTCCTCCAGCAGTGAACGGCCACACTTCAGCAATGTGTGGCTGACTCCAGGGCCCTCTCATTAGTCACAATGATACACCAGCTTCCTTACTCCAGTTTAAAATAAACTTCATACTGTTTCATGACATTACTACAATGTGATCAATTTAAATTAGTTCAGTCTAGTCCACATTACAATATATTTACCAAGATGGGATCAGAAAAGTCTTACTGATTTTGCCCCACATCAGACATTGTGTAAAATTCACAACTTCTATTGGAATTGCTGAGGTTTAATTGCCTCTTTCTCGAACTTTACTGAAATAATATTGTTGTAATATGAAAAGTGAGAAACACGAATATTTCCTTATAATAAATATTAAGCACTAATACAAACTAATATTTATGCATCTTTTACCACATTCAACTTTATTTAAAAAAAATTAATTTTTGTGATGTGTCAAAGATGATTAAATTGATAATTGTTTCAAAGTCCTAACTTGTTAATTAAATCACAGTTAGACGCAGTTGAATTACACCACAAACCTTTGATTCAATTATTCTTCGAAAAATCTTCTTCAGAAAACTTGTTTAGTAACTAAAATTTCTATCCATGCACAGTGAAGAACTGAATTTTGATGTGAGTTGCTCTCCTCGCTGAGGAACTGCAATTTCTGCTGTGAAGATACGAATTTGTTGTACAGAATTTACCCCTTACATTAATGTACAAAGTGGGGAAAGACTGCAGTGAGAGAGAGAAAAAGACAGACAGGAACTAGTCACTGAAGGCCACGGGACTATGTATGTCCGCGTCAGCAGTGGGGTGATCATGAAGTGGGGGAAAGGATTTCAATCGGGGCAGGAGGGGGGAATTACTTGTATGGGCTGCTGATCTTGGTGGGGTGGTTACGGAGGGAATTGGAAGCATGGTGGTGGGGGGGAAGGGGGGCATCGGGGGCCTTGTGGTGGTGATGAGGGGGAGAAAGCCGAGGGCCTGGCTGGGGGCAGTGGGAGCATCAGGAGCCTTGGGGTAGTGTGGGGGGGGTGCAAATCGGAGGCTTGGTGGTGGGGGATATCGGAGGTCTCATGGTGGGGAGTTCAGAGGCCCTGATTTGTTTGGGGGGTGGGATTGGGAGCCTGGTGATGGTGGGGCGGTGGGGGGGGGGGTGGTCAAGCCCTTTTAGTGAGCTCAGAGTACTCACGAGGAAGGTTGCGGGGGTTGGTGTCTGATCGCAGAGGTTCCTCAGGCAGAGGTCTAGATCCAGGAGGTAGGTGTAAAAGCTCTTACCTCCTGAATCCACCAAGTCCTCACTTCGATGAAGCTGCTGGGTTCCCTGCTGCTTGGGAACCCCGGCTGACCAGATTTAAAGTGGAACAAACTGAATGACAATGAGGCTCGTAGCCTCATTATCATTTGTAAATTCCAACCAGCCTCCTTGGAATGGTTTGGCCATCTGTCCACCTTCTGGATGTGGGCAGGTTGGAGGCGGGCTTGGATGAGAAACAGCTTTTTCACACTACAGCCACCCCAAACCTGTTCATTTTTTTTTAGATTAAAGCTCCTCCCCTTATCTTGCAGTCAGCTTTTGTTAGACCTGCACGGTTCTAGTCCAAAACAACCTAGAGCCTCATTCTAATATTATAATCGATGCAGATTATATTAAAACTAGTATAGGTACGATTCTCCAGTGTTCTGGCTGTTCTGTGTTTGGACTACTGATATAAAACAATCCAGCATTGGATATTTTCTGGGCTGAGAAAGTTTCTATTCAATGGCCAATGATGATTTAGACGTAAATGTTGAATGTTTCGGCATTTTATTTATTTTTGAGAGTTTATTTTGCCTCAGATGATTGAATATGAATGACAAGCAAGTGAATGTAGGTTCCTGCATTCTTAGGTCATGGGGAAAAAATCAGAAAGAAATTCTCAGACTTTAGAAAGTTTGACAAGACTAGGTGCTCACTCAAAGTAGATCCATAGTGGTTTACTCTCAGACTGGTAAAGTCTCAATGAGACATCATGCAAAGCATTCAGTCAACCACTCAGCAATTTTACACATGAACATCTCAATAAAGCTACACATCAACACTGCTGCAGGTCCGACTTTGTTAGCAGCACCGTGCCTCCAATGTTGTACATATATCGTTCAAGTTTTACTGGCAAACAAAGTACTTGCATGATGTATTTTCATGGATTCCCATAAGGTGGCACATAGATGGGGCACTGAAGTGACAATGACGTAGACCTCTGCCTTAATTGCCTTCATTGGGCATTAAGGATCACCTGGGCAGAGCACGGAAAGGAAAATCTGGAACGAAAACAGAAAATGCTGGAAATACCAAGCAAGTCTGGCAGCATCTGTAGAGAGAGAAACAGAGATAATGGGCGGAGTTTAGTGAGGCCCTTTGAAGCAGGAATGGAAGAATGGGGGGCTGGAGAATAGCGACGAACACACCCGCCCAGAAATCTGATGTCATAACATTGGTTTGGGACCTGACTACCCACAGTCCTCGGATTATCAGAGGTCTCAGCCAGCCGCTCGGGCACATGCTTGTGACCCTGATTCTAAAGTCGAGCGCACACCCACCAAGGTGAAAGTATCTGCACTGGTGGAAGTTGCAGGAGCGTCATGGGACAGTGCATTGTCTGACTACTCATCCTCAGAGGTTGACTGCTGTCACCCTTTCGATTGAGTCTCCTGCAGACGCCGACCTGTGTGAGAGAGCACAAATGTGAGGGTTAGGTATTGCAGATCTCGTCATGATATCCATGCATTATGTGGATCTCCAGATGTGTGCTGGATGTCTACAGAAGAGAATCCTCACTCTCCTGCGTGGAGACGCCAGTCTCACCATTTGCGATTGAGTGGCCACCCTGGATCCCAGCCAACTCTTTTGCTTCAGGCCCAGCTGCTGAGAGAGGCTGTATGTCAGCAGTTCCTCCGCTAGTCTGCGAGGTCTCCCTGTTATTATGAGCCTGCTTATCCTGCAAATGGAAAGAGGGAGATAGTCATACTTCACAGCAAGAGCTACAGCGGCAGCCCCTCGTCCCTTGCAGGGCTCACCCCCACGCCAGCTGTCAGGTGATGTAATGGGGGTGATCTGTGAAAGAAGGTGGCCTGTGGCCGAGATGAGGCCATGAATCTTGCAGGAGGTGTTGATGCCTATCCCCCTTTGCCTGCACCTTTGTGGTGCCTCCCGCCCCATGTCATGCACCCTGCTGCATAGTCACATGCAATCCCAAAAAAGGAGAGTGATATAGAGACTCACCTTGGCAGACCAAACGAGGTCGTTGACTCTCTTCCCGCACTGGATGGATGTTCAGGGGGGTGACCCCACGTCTGCTGACCTCCTCTACGATCTCCATTCAGTCTTGCTTGGTCGGGCAGGAGGACTTGTTCTTGCCATCCGTGGGGAAGAGGAGCTCCCACCTTTCCCTTGCAGCCGAGAGGAAAATCTCCAGGGAGGCATCGCTAAACCATTAGGCAACCTGGTGTCTTGCCTGAGCCATCCTGCAGTTTTCTTGACAGAAGGGTGGGAGGTCCAGGCATCACTGCAGCACCAGTCTCAGCAGCAAACAATGAAGGACAGAGGCAGCAATGAAAGCAGGGCTGGCAGGGCTTTAAATATGGCACCAGCACCTGCTCCAGAGTCATCCGATGCTGCACTCGGCACCTCAAATCCCAACCCTGTCATGTAGTTGGCCGTGCCCCACGCCTCAATTATGATAATTGGCTGCTCACTGCCTAATTGCGGTGGGCCGGGCCACACAAGTGCCAAGTGGCAACAGCGTACACTTCCAGTTCCGCCACCGGAAGTTGTAATGCGAACAATAAATCCAGCCCAATGTTTCAGGTTGAAACATTCCTTCTGGCATGGAGGATGGCATTACTCCTTACAGAATCTGCTACAATTCCCTTCCATTACTTTCAGTGGAAAGAAAATTGGGTGGGTTCTGTTTCTTTATTTTTTCATGAGATGTGAGCATCACAGGGAGGGCCAGCATTTATTGCCCATCGCCAGTTACCCTTGAGAAGATGGTGAGCTGCCTTCTTGAACCACTGCAGTCCATCTGATGTGGGCACACCCACAATGCTGTTCGGAAGGGAGTTCCACGTTTTTGACCCAACAGCAGTGAAGGAACAGCTCCATAGTTCCTAGTCAGGATGGTGCGTTGCTTGAAGGGGAACTTGCAGGTAGTGTTGTTCCCATGTGCCTGCAGCCCTTCTCCTTCTAGGTGGTAGAGGTTGTGGGTTTGGAAGGTGCGGTCAAAGAAGCCTTAGTGAGTTGCTACAGTGCATCTTGTAGATGGTTCACACTGCTGCCATTGTGCATCGATGGTGGAGGGAGTGAATGTTGGTGGTGGTTGGGGTGCCAATCAAGTCGGCTGCTTTGTCCTGAATGGTGTTGAGCTTCTTGAATGTTGTGAGAGCAGCACCCATCCAGGCAAGTGGAGAGTATTCATCACACTCCTGACTTGTGCCTTGTAGATAGTGGACAGGCTTTGGGGAGTCAGGAGGTGAGATACTCACTCCAAAATTCCTGGCCTCTGACCTGATCTTGTGGCCACAGTGTTTATATGGTTGGTCCAGTTAGGTTTCTGGTCAAAGGTAACCCCCAAGCTGTTGATGGTGGGGGATTCAGCGATGAATGTCAAGGGGAGATGGTTAGATTCCTTCTTGTTGGAGATGGTCATGCCTGGCAGTTGTGTGGCATGAATATTATTTGCCACTTATCAGCCCAAGCCTGAATGTTGTCCAGGTCTTGCTGCATATGGATATGGACTGCTTCACTATCTGAGGAGTCACGAATGGTGCTGAACACCGTGAAATCATCAGCAAACATCCCCACCTCTGACTTTATGATGGATGGAATGTCATTGATGATGCTGCTGAAGATGGTTGGGCCTAGGATTCTACCTGCAGGAACTCCTGCCACGATGCCCTGGAGCTTAGATGCCATCTTCCTTTGTGCTAGGTATGACTCCAACCAGCGGAGAGTTTCCCCCGATTCCCATTGATGCCAATTTTGCTAGGGCTTCTTGATGTCATACTCGGTCAAATGCTGCTTTGATGTCAAGGGCAGTCACTCTCAGCTCACCAGTCTACGATCACACCAGCCAAATTTTCCCTTCTCTCCTCTAGCAGTGAAAACAAAAATCTAACCTACTGCATTTAACTCACAAAACTACCCCCCATCCAAAACTGGCTCTAAGTCAAAAACAGGGCCAGTATTTCTGGAAGCTTATGCTTCAGTATACAGCATACTGACTGACTTAGCAGATATCACTACTGGATTGGAATGCTCCAGTGATCTAGAAGTTTAAAACCATTATCATCTTTAAAACTGCCAAGAGAAGCCTCCCTGTGGAGAATTGTTTAAAATTTGTATACTTGGGATGAGGGCGTCACTGGCAAGGCCAGTATTTGTTGCCCATCCCTTGTTGAACTGCTGCAATCTGTAGCAAAGGTGCTCCCACAATGCTGTTCGGTAGGTAGTCCCAGGATTCTGACCCAGCAACCATGAAGAAATGCCCATTATTGTCCAATTCGGGATAGTGTGTGGAAGTGGTGGAGGTCACAGGTTTAGAATGTGCTGTTGAAGCAGCCTTGGCGAGTTGCTACAATGCATCCCATAGGTAGTACCCACTGCAGCCAGTGAACACCAGTGATAAATGTTTCAGGTGGTGGGTGGGCTACCGATCAAGTGGACTGGTTTATCCTAGATCTGTCAAGCTTCTTGAGTGTTGTTTCAGCTGCACCCATCCAGCTAAGTGGAAAGTACTCCATCACACCCTTACTTGTGCCTCATTGGTGGTGGAATGTCAGAGATGAGTCGCTCACGAAAGAATTCCAAACCTCTGACCTGCTTAGTAGCCACGGCATTTATATGGCTGATCCAGTTGCATTTCTGGACAATGTTGACTTCAGGATGTTGTTGGGGGTGAGAAGGGAATTCAGCGAAGATTGTGCCATTGATGGTCAAGATTAAGTGTTTAGACTCTCTGTTGAAGAACGTTGGCCAAAGGACCGACTCAAAGAAATTGCATAACTGAGCCTTTACTTCCTTCCTGAAGCATAGGTGGTGAAACAGGTGGTGACTTTGAGGGGTTCCATCCAGTAGGAATATGACCATAATACCATGAAAATTGCAGTTTTGCACTTACCACCGTGTTTCAGCTCATTTTTGTTGGATCTTTTCCACGGCAGCCCAGGCTTCTGCTTACTTTAGCCCCCTATGATTTACGTAAGATCCTGACACAACTTTGAGATACCAGGCTTTGAGCAGCTTAACCAGTAGTCCTTAATGGAACTGCTTCAAGCCTCTTGGATGCAGGTTAATTTCTTTCTTGTGGGCTAAGAAGAGCATGAATGTTTCTCGTAGACCCACAAAAATATTCTGGCCTGCTACCAAGCCACCACCCCCCATCCCCCCCCACACCTCGCACCCCTTGACTGCTTCCCCTGGTGGCAGGTAAAACTTCTAGTTTGGCCGTAGGAACTCATCACATTGTCCTTCTCTGATCGGCAAGCTATCTGTAACACTATGGGCTGGATTCTCGCCCCCGCTGGGGCTGGCATCGGAGGCGGCAGGACTGAGAATTAATGTTGGCTGGCGCACTGTTTCCCCGGCTCCATCCCGCCTCCAGGCCATTTTTGCAGGTGGAAATAGGGCTGGCAGGACTACACGCCCGCACACGTTGGTTAGCCAATTCGACTTGTTAAGAGCCTAATTGAGTCCAAACTGGAATTTTCCAGTCAGCCTTCACTTTCCCACATCGGTGGGGTCCAGTTTAGGTGCCTGGAGGTGGGCACCTGGTGGTGGGGGAAGGTGGGATTCCCCCCCCACAACTCATCCCCCACCCCTCGCACCCCCACAACTCATCCCCGAATCGCCCTCCCCCCACCCCGGCTCATCCCCCTATCGCCACCCCGCACCTCCCCAGTGGAGGCCTGGCTGTTAAAACTCTCTTAATTGAAGATTTTAAAAAGTTGGAGAGAGTGCACCTCCATCCTCTCTGGTACTTCCATTACAGCCTGCTGCTCCTCTCAAGCTGGAAAGCCTCTGATTGGTCTTCCAGTTTTGAAAGCCTGCCTATCACTCATAATTGGACAGAGAACCTGTCTCCATGCCAATTAAGGGGTCACCCCTGTGAAAATCCCAGTTAGTGACTGCTGCCCCCGGAGGATGGGTTCAGGAGCTGGAAACAGTCCCGACTCTGTTTCCCATCTCTGGAGGTAAACTCCAGCCCTATGTTTGGAATAAAGGCAGAATGCTTCACATGGAGTCACATCTGCCTCTGATAGTTCCTCCAGATCTCTGACTGCAAGAGGATCTCCTTCTTCAAAAATTGCTGCTGGCAGCAATTCTGTGGTTAGAAAACCACATCGGGAGAAATATGAAAAAAAATGCAACAAGATGTTTAAAATAAACTGCAACTAGTGTAACAGTAAAACGCACAACAAAACCCCAAGAAGCACAGGGAAACAGTGCAAAATTCAGTTGTGTAGTGCTGCCAAAGGTGGCTCTGTGGAGGCATAGCGCCACATTCTGGGGCATGCAGCACTACCAGCGGCTTCCAGCACGGCCCATGCAGTGAAGCCTGGTCAATACGGTGCCCGTGGGTGGCCTCAATGTGCGCTGGAAGCCTGTGAAGCAGAGCTGATGCGACACCAGGATCCCAAATTTGGGCAACGCTAGCCCTGGCAATGTATTTGCTCATCATTCCGCAAAGTTTAGGCATGAAGCTGCAAGATGAGCCCTGCACTAGCATTCTTCAAAGGACCAAGTACCCAAATTGCAGATAAGTCATTACTGACAACCCTTTCAATTGTCAAGTGTCAGAGTACTCTGCTGTCTTTTATGTTGAGTTCCTGGATTTGCTGGATAGTGTTTGACTAATTTGCTAGAGTTCTTCGAAGCTGTAACAAGTAAAGTGGATAATGGGGATCCTGTAAATGTAGTATATCTGGACTTCCAGAAAGCATTTGATAAAGTGCCACACAAAAGGTTAATACACAAGGTAAGATCACATGGGGTTAGGGGCAATTTATTAGCTTGGATAGAGGATTGGCTAACCAACAGAAAACAGAGAGTCGCGGAAAGCTAGTATGTAGGTACAGCAGGTAATAAGGAAGGCAAATGGAATTTTGGCATTTATTGCTAAAGGAATAGAATATAAAAGTAGGGAAGTGTTGCTGTAACTGTACAAGGCATTAGTGAGACCGCACCTGGAGTATTACGTACAGTTTGGGTCCCCTTACTTGAGGAGGGATGTAGTTGCATTGGAGGCAGTTCAGAGGAGGTTCACTAGATTGATTTCAGAGATGAGGGGTTTGTCTATGAAGAGAAATTGAGCAGTTTCGGTGTTTACTCTCTGGAGTTTAGAAGAATGAGAGGAGATCTAATTGAGGTATATAAGATGATTAAGGGGATTGCCAAAGTAGACGTAGAGAGGATGTTTCCTCTTGTGGGGCAATCTAGAACAAGAGGTCATAGTTTTAGGATAAGGGGTAGCAGATTAATAATAGAGATGAGGAGAAATTACTTCTCTCAAAGGGTCGTGAATCTGTGGAATTCACTACCCCAGAGTGCGGTGGATGCCGGGACATTGAGTAAATTTAAGGAGGAGATCGACAGATTTTTAATTAGTAAAGGTTTGAAGGGTTATGGAGAACGGGCAGGAAAGTGGAGTTGAAGGCAAGGTGAGATCAGCCATGTTCGTATTGAATGGCGGAGCAGGCTTGAGGGGCTGAATTGCCTACTCCTGCTCCTAGTTCTTATGATATCATCCTCACAGAGAGAGCAGAGGAGCAGATGACCTGTCCACACAAAAACTGCAACAGGGAGGGGGACAGCAGTGGCAGTGCCTCTGAGTCTGCAGGACAGCAGGGAGATGGAGCAGAGGCTGTGGAGAAGGCAGGCTCTGCAAGAAGGCCTCTGCCAACTTGGAGCCGGACTCCTCCATGCTCTTTGACAGTAACAGGAGACTGTTTGGCAGTGCAGTCAATGCACGTAGCATCTCTGTGTACATGTCCGTAAGTGCTCTCCTGTACGCCGCCCAATTGAGGTCTGCATCTGAGTCCTCTGCAGCAGAACTCGCTATCCGGAGAGCTGGTCAATGAACCATCCTTTATTTCTAGCCTGGCTGTAGCCCACTCATGCCTGGATAACTCACCACATCCTCACCACCATCCCAACTCGATACTACCTTCTAAGGTGCATGCAGTGCCGGTATCTGAGCTGGTAACTGAGTATCAGATCAAGTGGGGACCTCTTCATCAGTGCTGTGCTGTTGCTTTCTCTCTTCCTTCTTGTGCTGTTGCAACTGGTCAGTTTTTGGGTGTCTGAAAGCAGGAAATCTGAAGGGGAAGGTTGGAGTGAGGGAAGTAGGGTTGGATGGGGTGGAAAGCAAGAAGCCCATGGCCACACCATCAGCAGTTTGCTCGTTATGCCAGGTAGCAGAAATGAGGATGTGCTGGGAGTTGAGAAGGGGCATAAGGCATGAAGATACCATCACCTTCAATGTTCTCATCAACGTCAGATGTCATGGGTTCCATCACAGCCAGCCCCATGATGCAGACAACCTTCTCTTCCATGGGATTTAGGAGATGCAGGCATCCTTGTCCCCACCTGGTTTGCTCTGCCGGCAGTGTTAATGCAGCAGCGAAGGACCCGCTCGGCCAGATGCTGCTATCAAATATATGAGGTGAGTGCAACAAAATTGTGTGCCACCTCTGAATGGGCGAGGGCAGGTAGCGAAGCTTGACTTCCCCCACCCCGCCACAAAAATATGAATTTCTAGCCTCCAATCTTCAAGTCTAGCAAGAAACAGTAAGTACACCTTTAAGAATTCAACTTTAAAAGGCATTAATGTCCCTTCTCTCCAGTGCTCATGCAGTGTCAATGTATTCCCTGAGAAAAGCTTGGAAAATTGCTACAGCTATTTACATTGATTTGCATGGATGTTGGTCTTCAATGAGGCTCTTGCATATTTTGTTATGGTTTCAGAGGTTGATAAAGAATTCTGAGGCACATATAATTTACGAATCTGCTTTGCTATAGTGAATTTTTCTTTCTGCTATGTTATTCTTTACACTCTTTATTATTGATAGATTTCTTCTCATTTCCATTTAGTTTGCTACGGGCTTTTGTTTTCCTTGAAGCTAAGATGTAACTTTGAAGGATTCATAAATAATGCATTAACAGTAAATTAACAATAAATCTAAGGCAGTTGGTTCAGTATTTCTATTTTTATTCATAGAGTATATAAATATATATATAGTTCTAAGGAAAGAAATATATATATCTTTTAATGTTTAGCTGGTCTAAAGAAAAAGTGTTTCACCTGGAGATGGAGGGAGTGCCTTGATCAGGATAGGCTGGTATGTAGGAGTAATGCGTTTATGTGCTGCAAATATTCATGCTTTGTCTACCTAATCTTTGCCATTTGATGAAACATATTTGAGTTCATTGGTTCACCAGTTACGTAATAGATTTAATCTAGATTCCATTCCTTGTTTCTGCTGTGTTGTGAAATATTCTTGATAAAAGTTGAATTATCTATATTTCCCTCATACAATTAAAAATACAGTATTCATGAAATGATAGTGCAAATGTATTTACAATGTACAGTACATCTTTAAGCCTCAGAAAACTCCGGGACTGCTTTACATTGTATTTGGTTGAATATTAGTAAAAGTCATTGTAATAAAATTGGAGTATAAACAGAAGGGAAATTGTACCCTCTAGAACTGAGTCTTTTATCCTATTTTTTTTTACACTATATATTAGGTTTGAACTCGTTCTAATGCAAGCTTACATTTTGATCTTTCATTTTATTTTTGCCTTTTTTTTTAGACATAGGGAAACATTATATGGTCTGCAATTTTGTTTGTGAGTTAAGATTGACTGTGCCAGTTTGTGGAACTTTATCATATGGTACCATTTTAAAGCTGATTTAGTCAGATCAGAATAGTATTTTAAATTACTACATTTGGATTAGCATTTTTGCTCTTGTATCTGCAGGACAAAAGCTATGATAAACATTTGGTTAGAAACAACTGTTGTAATAGTCATCTACTGTGTCCTGATTTATAATTGAATTCCAACAGAAACTCAGTACATAATTAATTGCAGTGGATGTGCTTAAAATAACCCAACAGCATTTATCTACATTTATAAATGCTTATTTGCAGTATTTTTCATAGATATTGCCTTTTGATCCCTTTCCAGATGCCTGTAGCCTATTTTTAACTCACTTCAAAAAAATGTGTTAATAGAAATAGTCACTGTGTAGAGAAAAATGGTCACATTAGCTTGCTTACTCACATCTCATCTTTAGTATGAATGATAGTTTGTGAACATACCTAAGATAGCGAGCTGTTTCATCTCCGTGCAAGGCAACAGGGATGTCATGGCACTTCAGTACCTGTTGATGACATGACAAATCCACAAGCTGTTAACAAAACCCATAATGTATGTCTTAGTGGGATAGTCAATGTGTATATCCTGACCTCCAGCAATAGCTGGTCCTCTTTTACTTTATCGTTCTGTATTAGAAACCTCTTTGATCAGAAGAGATTAGCATGCTGTGCAAACAGAATGTATTAAACCAAAAGGAAAAGACTAGCAATACAGCTTTTGCTTTTTTTCCCCATTCAGAATGTATTATTGTAATTTATTTGCTTCTAACAAAGCTACAAACCAGATTGCATTTTATCATCACAATAATGAAATTCCTGCGTTTGCCAATTTCAATGAAGAGATGGAACCATCTACTTTTTAAGCTAAAATTGGTGAAAATGGAGACTTCACTCATCCAACTCATGATCAAAAATGTGATTTATTTTAGAACGATAACTTGGAAGACAGACTAATCATAAAAACTGAGGGAAAAACTGCCTTTCAATTAAAGGTTTGTTTATAATAACAGAAGTAAGCTATTTGGTCCCTCAATCCTGCTCAGCTATTCAATAAGAACATGGCCAACATACCTCAGCTTATGTTTTTATTTCTTGAATTTAAAAATATATATTCTTTTATATAATCTAAGGTGATTTTGTGTTTGACACATATACCATGCAGTGCACAAGTATGAACAAGCAAATCCCTGTTAAGTTATCTTGTTGCACTTTGTTGTCAGCATTCACAGAATGTTCAGAAATTTCATGCTGCCCTGTGAAGCCGTGTGCAAATTGTTAGGCTGCAAGGTAGGAACTTTCTGATGTCCGTGTTAGTTTGAGTAATTCCTCCAAAAAACTGTAGTAAGCTCAGTCCTCTGGACTCTAAATGAATATTGCAGTCTGACACAATTGATTCACAGTATGATTCATCTTGTCTGACCTATCCACATATCGCAAAACAGAAGAGGCCTTGTGCCAAGAACAAATTCAAAAGTGCTACTGAAGCTTGTCCAGCTACATGTGCCACATCGTATTTCGAGCTATAGCAGTCAAAAGTCAAAAAGTGCTACATTTCTATCAATATTTATACTGGCAAACATCCTGTTTAGTTCAAAAGCAAAAAGTCTAGTCATTTTGCCATTTAACATTTAGAGTTAAAGAGATGGAAGATGTCCAATACAGCAGTACCTCAAACAGTACTTCAGCTCTTGTGGAACATAAACACTGGCATGGACCATTTGGGCTGAATGGCCTGTTTCTGTGCTGCAAATTCTATGTAAAAATACACTTGCTTAACTTATTATTGTTGTGATAGGATATACTTCTGATCACATCTCCTTTTCCTACATATTTTCATTTGCATTTTAAGTTTTTTGTGAAGTATTACCCTTTCTACCATTTAAGCTGATAGCAAACATAGAATTATAGATCAAAGGAGTTAAAAATAAGAAAAGCAATTAAGGGTCTCTCCTGAAACATTAAGATATCTTTAACTTTCAGATGGTAACTGACCTCCTGTGAATTTTAAATTTTTATTACAGTACCCCAGACCATGCAGCAAGTCCCTGGCCACTCTCCACAAACATTTAATTTTACAAAGTGCCCGCACTCTCGCGAACAAGGTTGTGATGTTTCCCCCATTTCATCAGCTCCTACGTCACATTCAACCAACTTCCCTCTTCCACTTCTCCTTCAAGGTATACCTCCTGTCTGCTGCATGTCTCTGTAATGAGCAGCTTCGTACCTTTGGTGACGTCAACCTCCATCTCAAATCATCGATCCCACCTCAACTGACCTCTTGGCACTCTTCACTTTCTTCAACCTCACCATCCACATGGCCATCCTCTGGCCTTGTCATCATAGACAGTCTCAAGATATCTGAGGCATTCTCCAATCACTTCCTCATCTCTCTTCTCCTTTGTATCCCTGCCTTCCCCAAACCTCTCTACTGTTGCCTTCTGCCTCTGCAAATGCAATACTCAACTCCAATCAGATGATAAGTGAAAAAGGAAATAAGAGAGACAAAGAGTAGCAAATGACAGCTAACATAAAAGGGAATTCAAAAGTCTTCAATAGGCATATAAATAGTAAAAAGGGAGGGGTGGAGCCAATTAGGGACCAAAAAGGGCATCTACGCATTGAGGCAGAGGGTATGGTGGGTTAAGGTATACAGTGGGATTGCCCAGGGATTGGTACTCGGACCACTGCTTTTCTTAACATATATTAATGACCACCCTTGAAAATGAACATCATGGGACAGGATGTCAGAAATGCTCCAGCCATCAATATCGGCAACCACGCTCTAGAAGTGGTTCAAAAGTTCACCTCCCTAGGCTCAACTATCACCAGTAACCTGTCTTTCAATGCAGTAATCAACAAGCGCATGGGAAAGGCTTCCACTGCTATGTCCAGACTGGCCATGAGGGTGTGGGAAAATGGCACACTGACACGGAACACAAAAGTCCGAGTGTATCAAGCCTTTGTCCTCGGTACCTTGTTCTACGGCAGCGAGGCCTGGACGACGTATGTCAGCCAAGAGCGACGTCTCAATTCATTCCATCTTCGCTGCCTCCGGAGAATCCTTGGCATCAGGTGGCAGGACCGTATCTCCAACACAGAAGTCCTCAAGGTGGCCAACATCCCCAGCATATACACCCTCCTGAGCCAGCGACGCTTGAGATGGCTTGGCCATGTGAGCCGCATGGAAGATGGCAGGATCCCCAAGGACACATTGTACAGTGAGCTCGTCACTGGTATCGGAACCACCGGCCGTCCATGTCTCCACTTTAAAGACGTTTGCAAACGCGACATGAAGTCCTGTGACATTGATCACAAGTCGTGGGAGTCAGTTGCCAGTGATCGCCAGAGCTGGTGGGCAGCCATAAAAGCGGGGCTAAAGTGTGGCGAGTCGAAGAGACTTAGCAGTTGGTAGGGAAAAAAACAGAGGCGTGAGGGGAGAGCCAACTGTGTAACAGCCCCGACAACCAATTTTATCTGCAGCACCTGTGGAAGAGCCTGTCACTCTAGAATTGGCCTTTATAGCCACTCCAGGCGCTTACCCATTGTCTCTCGAGACAAGGAGGCCAAAGAAGAAGAAGAAGAAGAAGACTTGGGTGTACAGAGCACAATTTCAAAATGTGCAAATGACACAAAACTTGGAAGTATTGTGAACTGTGAGGTGGACAGTGATAGACTTCAAGAGAACATAGACAGGCTGGTGGAATGGGCCTACAAGTGGCAGATGAAATTTAGTGCAGAGAAGTGTGAAATAATACATCTTGGTGGGAAGAATGAGGAGAGGCAATGTAATATAAATACAATTCTAAAGCGCGTGCAGGAACAGAGACCCGGGGGTACATGTACACAAATCATTGAAGGTGGGAGGGCAGTTTGAAAAAGTGGTTAAAAAGGCAAACAGGATCCTGGGCTTTATAAATGGAGGCATAGATTACGAAAAAAAGGAAGTTGTGATAAACATTTATACAACTTGATTCGGCCTCAACTGGCGTAGTGTGTCCAATTCTGGGCACTGCACTTTAGGAAGGATGTGAAGGCTTCAGAGAGGGTGCAGAAAAGATTGAGGAGAATGATTCCAGGGATGAGAGACTTCAGTTACATGGCTAGATCGGAGAAGCTGAGGTTGTTCTCCTTCGAGAAGAGAAGGTTGAAAGGAGATTTGATTGAGGTGTTCAAAATCATGAAGGATCTGGACAGAGTAGATAGGGAGAAACTGTACCCATTGGCGGAAGAGTCGAGTATCAGAGGACACAGATTTTAGGTGATTGGCAAAAGAGGAAAAACATTTTTTTACGCAGCAAGGCGAATACACTGCCTGAGAGGGTGGTGGAGGCAGATTCAATCATGGCTTTCAAAAGGGAATTGGATAAGTACCTGAAGAGAAAAAATATTGCAGCCCAACAGGGAAAGGGCAGGGGAGTGGGACTAGCTAAATTGCTCTTGCAGAGAGCTGGCATGGACTCGACGGGCCGAAGTGCCTCCTTCTGTGCTCTAATCATTCTATGAGTATAATTACTAGAGTTTGGCAAGCACAGTCTGGCTGCCCATTATCAAATATAGCTTGATCATCTTAAGCTCTACCATCCGTCTCTTCTCATGGAAAAATCCTCATATAGGAGAACAGGAACAATTTCAGTTCCCTCTTCTCCATGACAAAATGTTTCCTCCTATTTTATCCCACTGCACTTTACATTCTTTGCTCACACCAAAAGAGTGGGGTGGGGGTGGGGTGGAAAGAGCTATGTCCAAAATCAAGAACATGCTCCTTACTGCCTCTGTTTCTCTAACTCTGACTGCTCTCCCTCCCCCAAACACGTAATTACCTCCCATCTTGACTCCATCAACCTTCTCCAGCTACCACTTCAAGTTAAGTTCAGAATGACAGAATATTGGTATACTGCTCAAGCTCAGCTGAGCTCAGCTTACTCCCCCATGTTCAGCCCATCACCGTTTCTCTCCTCCTTAAAACATGTCCTGCCTTTTCTCTACCTCTCCCACTCTGCTGCTGAAATGCTGCTTATCAGTCTCCATAAATTATCCAAAATGCATGTGCTAAAACCTGTACTCCTCAACGTTATGTTCATCAGATCTCAGTAGGGGTGCTATAGTTGGCCTTTAGGATCCTCAGTCACACCTTCATCTCTCCATGGTTTTGCACCACTCCTCCAGCCATACATCCATTCCCCCAACAAAGACCTGCAACTTGTTTTTCATTCTGCCATGTGTCTCCACTCGTTCAGCCACTATGTTTCACCTTTTGGAGCTCTTATTCCCCTTCACCCCATCCCCTGCAATTCTCCTTTGTCCTCTCCATCCATTACTTTGAAAGTATTTTTAAAGCTCACATTTGACCAAGCTTTTGGCCCCAACCCAATTACCCTTTTTTCCTTACCTGCTCTGTGTCCATTCACTATCCATTACCCTGTAGAGCGCTCTCGGATGTCTATCTTTACGGAAAAATGCTTTAGAAATACACATGTTGTATTCTGTTTCTTTTAGTTGTATGATTTCATATAACAAAGAAAATGCTACCATATGTTACAAATTCTTTCTTTGGTGGCTTATCAATGCTATTTATATGGCTGAATGAGTTTACCTAGTAAGAATCATAGAATCTTACAGCACAGAAGGCGATTCGACTCATTGTGCTTTTGCTGGCTCTTTGAAAGAGCTGTCTAATTTAGTCACACATCCCAGCTTTTTCCCCATAACCCTGCAAGTTAGTTCTCTTGAAACATATGTTCAATTGCCTTTAGAAAGTTCCTACCACCACAAAAACTTGCATTTGGAGTGCATATTTAACTTTTCCAAAGTACTTCACAGGAGTGTTACCAAACAAAATTTCACACAGAGCCATATAAGGAGATATTAGGGGATTAAATAATCTCTCCCCTCTAGCCATAGTAACTAAGCCATTCCAACCCCAAGAAGGTAACAATTTGATAAAATCATGCTCCTAGGATGGAGTGTTGCCCACCATGACACACATCAGGAATTCCCCGTAACATTCCATCTGTAAATGGACAAACGTGCACACCCACATTCATGATAGAAACACAAGTTGGGCAAATTATTTTGTAAAATTACACTGAAAGTTTGCAGTGTCCCTGCTGTTGATCAGGATATCAAACATACCCGAATAATTTACAATGATTCTTAGGAACAAGAGGATAGGAAACAAAGCATAGGATAAATATCTTACTGGGAATGGATCTCAAAGGACTAAGTGACTGACTATGTGAATATTGAATAAGTGACTGAAGGGATCATTGAATATATCAGCAGGACATGATGATTCCTATGCTATTAGAGTTGGATGGGGAGGGAGAGTATCTTCTGTGAAGAACATCCAGCTAAGATTTAATAGTGGTGAGATGCGCATGGATAAATATTCTGGAGTTTCATTTCATTACTTTTGAGATGCCAGCAAATATTTATATAAGACTTTTCCAGTAAGAGGTTCAGTATGGAGGTGAAATCCATGAAATGGCATGCTGTACACAATCAGTGCCATTGGGTTATTCCCATCCTATATTGCTGCTAAAGCTACTGGGCTACCCGACATTATTATTCTTTTAAAAATACGTGCTGTGTGAACTAAAACGTCAATCATCTTGTTCTTTATTTCCATGCAGGATTGTGGATTGATAATTCGGCCTGACGAACCTTGTGGCTTGCAGCCAGTGTCAAGCAGTTACTTCTCAGCAGTTGCTCAGACACAGCTTCTGGGCTGCAAGACAGGCGATGCCAAAGGTTGGTAATCATCGCTATGTGGTCGAGACTGTTTTCATAAAAATTGTAGTCAGCAGGAAATCCCTGTAGTGTGTTGTAAAGCACAGATAAAATTTCTGATTATATATTATTTAAAATGTGCCCCTCATGTCTTTCTTCTCCGCAGGAGGATGTATGTCATAGACAAATAAGTTGACAGTAGTTTCTGCCTTCATATCCTATTAAAGGTAGATGCAAGTGAACTAAGTATTAACAGAACCAAGCTAAAATATGTGTAAAAGAGTAGGACTTCTTGATGATACTAACCGTTGAATTCAAACTTTCAGAATGCAATTCATATTTGAGCTTTCAACACACTTTGGAGAGAAAGGTATTTGCTGGAAAACACCAGCGGAAATTCCAGGTGCCTGTTTATTGACTAGATTCATCTGACTGGTAGAAGAGTAAGAGATTTTACATCTTCAGTGGCATACGAAAGATGGAGCAGTGATTGGTAAAATTGACTTAGTATTACTCAGATCATCAAGTTCAGTTCTCATATTGTAGATAAGAAGATGGAAGTTGCCTTATTTTGATATTTTACTATTCAGTCTTGTCCAAATGTTGGCTTTTTCAAAAATGTGTTGCTATCATTCACACTTTACTGTCACAGCTACCAAAACCTGAATGATTCACAGCACGTCTGGTCATAACATTGCAAATTATGGCTAGCCAAACAGAAATTTGTTGCACATGTTTAATCACCATACCCACTTTGCAAACGTCAATATGTAATGACAGACACTGGAAGATGATCATCCGGCCCCTACCAGGTATATACAGAATGACTGGTGCTGGAAGAATGCTGTAACATAATAGAAGGAGTTATAGGGGAAGCCATGCAAGAAAGGCTAGTGAAGGTACAAAGTCAAAAAAGGGAAAATTTGGCAGTTCCCTTACCTTAGCTGCCCTGGTCAAGTTATTAAACCATTGTAGACTTGCCTCCTTTTGCCATACCTCCCTGGTGTCTTCATTGTAAACCAGCAAAGCATGAGATTGAAACCATTATGAAGTCTTCTGAATGCAATCTTTTGGATTATGATCAAAGCATTCTCATATTCTGTAACAAGCAGTAAGAGAAAAGACACAAACAACACAAGACAACTGTTGTGCCTCTAAGGCCGTTGTCCAAATGAATTACTCCCGTGTTGCATGTGAATAGTGCCCCTGGCCTACCAATGCAGATTTGAATATCCTGAAATTTCTAACCATCTGAGAATGTAATTGCTGACTAGTTGGTATCATGGGAGTGCTAAAGGCAATGCAGATTTTCATGGCCACTCTTCCTTAAAGGACACACAAGCTAGGAATTTCCTCAGAGCTGCTCCAGCTCCAGCACAATAACATTGTGAGAAATGAGACAGAAATGGGGTTTCAGAACAATAGGATAATTTTTTGGATTACAGAGCATGTCCAATTTTATTTCATTGAAATGAATGCCTACCATATTGTCAAAGGACATACAATTAGCATGCAGTATCCAGACCTGAAACAGGGATGAGACCCTTTGTATATGCAAATAAGGGTCCTAATGCCTGGTTGAAGCCCACACTGCAAGTTTGATTTGCTTTGTGTCAGCCTGTGCTTTGGGATTCACCTGCAAAATGTCCACTTGCTCCTTGATACTCTTCCATACAATTTTCCAGCGCAGAAATAGGCCATTCGCCCCAACAAATCTATGCCAGTGTTTGTGCTCCACACGAGCCTCCCCACCTTACTTCATCTCACACTATCAACATATCCTTCTATTAGTACCTTCCTCATCTATTTATCTAGCTTCCCTTTAAAAGCATCCACGCTATTCGCCTCAACTACTCCTTGTGGTAGCGAGTTCCACATTTTCACAATTTTCTGAGTGAAGAAATTTCTCCTGAATCCCTGGTTGGATTTATTAGTGACTATCTTATATTTATGATCCCTAGTTTTAGCCTCTCCCACAAGTGGAAACAACTGTAGAACCCCTTCATAATTTTGAACACCTGATTTCCATAAATCATTTCCATGTGATTGCAATGATATCAAAGGTGCACTGCTGCAAATTCTGTTAACTGCTGTTGGCTTTTTATGGTGGCCTCAAAAGGTTATGGAAAATGCCTTCTACTCATGTATTACTGTCCAAAGGAAGGCCCAATCAAATACCAATCCCTTACCAATACCGCAGACATACATTGTTGCTAAGTCTTTTCTCCTCACTTCTTCATTGTCTCTTCCTAATTTATGAGTTGTGAATCACCCAGTACACTTCCCTTTCTCTGAACTACTGGTATCTGTACTGGCAGAAGGGCCTGGAAAAGGGAATGATGCATTGTGTTCTGTGATGCCAGAGTCCATGGTTCTATTTGCTCCGGCCTCCTCATCTGAGGAAGATTCTACAGAAAAAGAAAAGGAAAAGGGTTTTCAATGCATCCCCAAGGCAATGCCTTCAAAAGGAGATAAAATCATTATTTTATGCATCATGAACCTACCTTGTAAGTGTAGCCACTGCCATTAAGGAAGTGAGTCAGTATTGAATGTTAGTGAGATCTCTTTCTTTGTTCTTGGTGAGCTGTGTAAACATGGCTGGCCCACTGCCAGTCCTGATTGTCTCTTGGTGGTTTGCACTGTCTTGTCTTGCAAGGGCAACACCTTTAAGAAGATGTTAGCAATTGTCTGAGCTTCCCAAACAGCGTCCTGTACCCAGATCACTAACTTTTTAAGTGCCAGGACTTTGCAATTTACCTTCCATAGCATCTCTGTCGGTAGGACTCTGTTTGACTTGAACTTTGAATTGCTAAGTGCAAAGTATTACTGTTTTCCACTGTAGATGTACCCTTCAGATTTGCTTGTATGAAAGAGTGTTGCAAAATGCATACTATAGGCCTGATTTCAACTGGAGGCATGATGCGGCTTCCAGGCCTAGGATGAGCTGCCAGATACTTGAGAGAATGGTCCTGACATAACTTAAGTGGTGAAGGGGGTGGGTCCAGAGGTGATCATGGTCAGGGAATGGGTGGGAAGACCAGGACAGAGGAGGCCAAAGGTTTCATTGCTTTAATAAATTTATCATGCTTTGCCTGAGCTTTCTCCTTCCTTTTTTTCCTGTAATCTTTGTATAGTATGTTTGTCTTTTTAATTTCCATGACTAATTGGCCTATTCCGTCATTGTAGACAATGTTTATACTTATTTTGCTTGGTTATATGCTTATTTTGTAAACACAACATTATTGCTTTAGAAGTATTCAAATTTTTCCTCATGAAATAACTATTTTAGCAATATTTCCCTAGATTTTTATTTTTTTAGAGATACAGCACTGAAACAGGCCCGAGTCTGTGCCGACCAACAACCACCCATTTATACTAACCCTACAGTAATCCCATATCACCTCCTTACACTAGGGGCAATTTACAACAGCCAATTTACCTATCACCTGCAAGTCTTTTGGATGTGGGAGGAAACCGGAGCACCCGGCGAAAACCCACGCAGACACAGGGAGAACTTGCAAACTCCACACAGGCAGTACCCAGAATTGAACCCGGGTCCCTGGAGCTGTGAGGCTGCGGTGCTAACCACTGCGCCACTGTGCCGCCCAAAGATAGTACCTTTTATTTCTTCCCTCATTCGTTTGAAGCTTGTATTCTTAATATTTTTGTTTCAGCTGATTGCTACATAATCTTAAAATTTAAGCATATTATGGTCATTCATCCCATGAGATTTCAATACAGGTAATATTATAGATACCATCTAGATCTAGATATAAGCAGTTCTAGTCAGATGCTTGCCATGTTAGGGATGATTTTCTGACTAGTCCTACCTGATTGAAGGACTTTGAATGGTTATAACCGATAGAAAATATGGGCAGAAATCCTGTGACAACAATTAAGTATTTCTGTTCAATATTAGCTTCATTCGCACTTCTTTAACTGTCATAGTAAGTAAACTGATCGGTAAAAAAGTTACTGGTGAGTAAAATGTCACTTGATAGCACTATTGACAATTCCTTCCATCAGTCTATGATGATGAATGGGAATGGCGTTAGCACTAATCAAATCAGTGCGGCAGAGAGAAATCCCAGCAACAATAAAATACAACCTCACTTTAAGAAGTGCAAGCTCCCTTTAAATAGACTGGAGGGCACTGGAACTCCTGCTGTCTTATTTGGTAAAGTCCCAGTTAATGTCTGAAAACTTGTGGGCAGCTCGCCAATCATAAACAAATGAGGCCTGGCCATGGTTTGGGCCTCTCAGGCATGTCATTAGTGGGTGACCTGATTGCCCTGCCCATCACGCGCCAAGACAGCACCCTTAGTCGAAATCAACCCCCTGTGTCTAGCACCATTTTCAAATAGTACTCTCTGCTAATTTCAAACTCTCAAGACTGAAATGACTAATCCCAAGGCTTATGACATGAACTGATTGTGTTACTGTGTTGTAATCTCTCACATGTATCTATAATTCTTTATAAACCTTATATTTCCATTTCATAATTGCAAAAAAAAATGCGTTGAAGGAGGAAGTCCCAAGGCTTGTTTACTGGGCAGGATGTAACATTGGCAGTGGCCCTCAGGTTAGTCTTCATGGAGGGAGGAAAACAGAGGGGCGGAGGTGGTGCTGAGTGTGCCCTGGCAAACAGCCTGCAGTATTAGTGTAGAGTCAGGAAGAACAGAAGTGCTCCTTCAGGCTCCATAGTAAGGCATGTAGCCATCTTTAAGGATCACAGAATAGGCTTCAGAAGGATCTGGAAAACTGAGTAGAGCAAGCCCATCCATTCTGCCAAATTCTGGAACGAGGTTGTAAAGTAGGTTTTATGCCTTTCAGTATCACATGCAAGAGATCTACTGCCTGTTTCAGGCAGCTGCCAAAAACACCTCAATATCACCCAAAGCAATATGGCATGAGGCGTAAGTCTATCACAATTCAGGTGAGAGACTTGGCACTGTGAAATTGATTTTTTTTTGTGCCCCACAACAAGGGACAAAGGAATCCTCCTCTGTTTTTAAGTCTGATACTATAATGGTGCTCCAATGCCAAAAATGATTCCAATCTTATCAGAAGATTAAAATTAATTACATATTAATAACAGAGTCCTTTGTGTTACTGTTTCAGGGCAATGGGTTGTTCCTTGTCTGAGCTGCTTTGACAACCGAACTTGTGATTGGCAGAAGGCAAGGTGGCAGCCAGACAAATGTCAACACCTTGCACTGACTAAAATTCAACTTCAACAGTGTATGAATGGAAGGAGGGTAAGGGCTTGTTCCATATGACTTTAACTGCCATTAGTGATGTTATAGAACCAAGTACTGCAATGTATATAACATATATGACAAAACATTCTATATGATTTTTACATGTAATGAATTAAAGTTTAATGGAAAGCTATACAATAATGAAATAACATTGTAGATTTGAACAACCTAATGATGCATTCCACTGATATAGAAAAACTGCACAATGTAGTGATGGGTATTGTGCTGAATGGAGATGGACTTCTTCACAGGGAAGGAAGAAAATTGAAACAAAGATTCCTCCTACTGTATTGATCATGCAGCAATGTTACTGTGAATATGGGAGGTGTTGCTATGGTAGATTGTTGCACTCCCATAACTGAGGGAAGCTACTAGTAGAAAATAGCTTATATAAGAAAAGAAATAAATCAATCAAAATTTTGAATCAGTTGACTTGGATTGCAATTAATATTTTTATTCAATAAGGATACTATTTTGTCAATTTATTTAAAATTTAAATGTAAGTGAATAAAATGTAAGGAGCAATAACTTACTTTAACTTATTAGTTTCCTTTTAGTCCTAGTGAATGTACATTTTTAAATGCCCAAAGATAATTGTTTTAACTGGATTGTTACTTTCAAGAAAGAAACATTCTTTGTATGAATTGCAAAGAGTAATGGACCTAAAACTGACGCTTGGGGAACACCACAGCAAACCACCTCCCAGTCTGAAAGACATCCATCCGCTATGACTCTTTGCTTCCTGTCATTGAGCCAATTTTGTATCCATAGGGCGCGCTTAGAGTCATAGAGTTATACAGCACAGAAACAGGCCCATCGGCCCATCATGTCTGTGCTGGCCATCAAGCACCTAACTATTCTAGTCCTATTTTCCAGCACTTGGCCCGTAGCCTTGGATGCTATGACGTTTCAAGTGCTCATCTAAATACTTCTTAAATGTTGTGAGGGTTCCTGCCTCTACCATCACTTCAGGCAGTGTGTTCCAGATTCCAGCCACCCTCTGGGTGAAAATTTCTTTCCTCAAATCCCCTCTAAACCTCCTGCCCCTTACCTTAAATCTATGCCACCTGGTTATTGACCCCTCCGCTAAGGGAAGAAGTCTCTTTCTATCTAACCTATCAATGCCCCTCATAATTTAGTATACCTCAATCATGTCCACCCTCATCCTTCTCTGTTCTACGGAAAACAACCCTAGCCTTTTCAGTCTCGCTTCATAGCTTGCCCTATAACTCCATGGACATCCATTTTCTTAATAAGCCTCCTGTGTTGCACTTTGTTGAATGCTTTCTGAACGTCCATATATACTTCATCAATTGCACCACCTTGATCAACATTCTCAAAGAATTCAACACCTCAAAGAATTCAGTCAAGTTAGACATGATTTGCCTTTAACAAATCCATGCGGCTTGCCTTGATTAACCCGTATCTTTCAAATTAGTTTATTTTGGCCCTGATAATGGTTTCCAATAACTTCCCACCACCTATGTTAGGCTGACTGGACTGTACTTTCCTAGTTGATCCCTCTTCCCTTTCTTGAAAAGTGGTATATAACATTAGCAACCCTCCAGTACTCCTGCTACTCCAGTGGCACTGCTCCCATTTCCAATGAAAGATTGAGACCAATGCTTCTCCTATTTCTACCTTTGTTTCTTTCAGGAACCTAGAATGCATTCCATCTAGACCAGCTGACTTACCAACTTTCAGTAATGCCATTCTTTTTAGCCTGTCTTTTCTATCTATTACTATCGATAACATTCCTCTCCTCTTAGTTTAACTTTCACATCATTCACTTCCTTTGTGAAGATAGATGCAAAGTACTCGTCTTATACTTTAGCCATGTCCTCTGCCTCTACATGAAGATTTCTCTTTGGGTCCTGAATAGACCCAAATTTTTCTCTAGCTAACTAAATACACTTAATAGGGGAAAAATTCCTTTGTGTAGTGCAACTATACAGGCTTTCGTTGAATCCACGGGGATAGACAGCACCGTGAGACGATACTTGCATGACCCATGCAGGTTTCCTCATTGATGCCATTGAACAGTGCTCTGTGGGACAAACAGCGGCCCATGATGTTGTCTAGCCCTGGGGATCTGACATAGTCTGTGTAGCACGCTTGAAGTGGCGCTATGGGAACAAATCTTTCCCCCGGTATGTTTATAAATGACGAATAATTTAATGTTGCTTGCTAATCATTTCTCATAACCTCTCTTTGCCTCCTACATTAACATTTTCAATTTTCCCCTGTACTTTCCATAACCTTCCTGGTTATTAACTGAACGTTGCTCCTGACATTTGTCATAAGCCTCTCTGATCACAAAAGAAAAATCAATAGCACTATTTCGCTGAAAATTGGGACATTTTTAAAGTAGGCTACTTGTAAATCTTAAAATGATGCAAACAATGAATATTCATTTTAATTAACTATCTAAGGTAATATAGAGCTTATGCTCTCAAAATTCTTCAAAGATTGGAAATTAAGAATTATACAGTCATATTTTTATCATACTCTCCAAAGATCTGTTTGCCAAATTTTGAGAGTACAGCATATAGACATAGAACGCTATATAACAGTCCTGCAGCAAGTATCTAAAACATGGAATTGATAAGTGGATCAGTATCGAAAATGCCCTTTGTGATGCCTCTACATCCCAATAGTCCCATTGAACCATCAAAACTGGAGGTATAGGCAATTACAAGGCATAATTTTTTTTTATTCGTTCAGGGAATGTGGGCGTTGCTTGCTCGGCCAGCATTTATTGTCCATCCCCAGTTTTTGAGAAGGTGGTGGTGAGCTGCCTTCTTGAACTACTGCTGTCCTTGGGGTGTAGGTACACCCACAGTGTTGTTCAAAAGGGAATTCCAGGATTTTAACCAGGGACAATGAAGGAATGGCGATATAGTTCCAAGTCAGGATGGTGTGTGGCTTGGAGGAAACTTGCAGCTGGTGGTGTTCCCATGCGTCTGCTGCCCTTGTCCTTCTAGGTGATAAGGGTCGCAGGTTTGGAAGGTGCTGTCGGAGGAGCCTTGGTGAGTTGCTGCAGTGAATCTTGTATATGGTACACACTGCTGCCAATGTGTGTCAGTGGTGAAGGGAGTGAATGTTGAAGGTGGTGGATGGGGTGCCAATTAAGCGGGCTGCTTTGTCTTGGATGGTGTCAATATTCTTGAGTGTTTTTGGAGCTGCACCCATCCAGGCAAGTGGAGAGTATTCCATCACACTCCTGACTTGTGCCTTGTAGATGGTGGAGAGGCCATTGGGGAGACAGGAGGTGAGTTACTCGGCATAGAATTCCCAGCCTCTGACTTGGTTTTGTAGCCACAGCATTTATATGGCTGGTCCAGTTCAGTTCCTGACCAATGGTGAGCCCCAGGATGTTGATAGTGGGGGATTCAGCGATGGTAATGTCATTGAAAGTCAAGGGGAGGTAATTAGTTAGATTCTCTCTTGTTTGAGATGGTCATTGCCTGGCACTTGTGTGACGCGAATGCTACTTGTCACTTATCAGCGTCGGCCTGGATGTTGTCTAGGTCTTGCTGCATATGAAGATGGGCTGCTTCAGTATCTCAGGAGTCGCGAATGGTGCCAAACATTGTACAATCATCAGCGAACATCCCCACTTCTGACCTTATGATGGAGGGATGATCATTGATAAAGCAGCTGAAGATGGTTGGGCCAAGAACACTACCCTGAGGAACTCCTGCAGTGATGTCCTGGGACTGAGATGATTAACCTCCAACAGCCACAACCATCTTCCTTTGTGCTAGGTATGACTCCAACCAGCGGAGAGTTTTCCCTGATTCCCATTGACTTCAGTTTTGCTAGGGCTCCTTGATGCCATACTTGGTTAAATGCTGCCTTGAGGTCAAGGGCAGTCACTCTCACCTCACCTCTGGAGTTCGGCTCTTTTGTCCATGCTTGGACCAAGATGGTAATGAGGTCAGGAGCTGGCGGAACCCAAACTGAGCGTCAGTGAGCAGGTTATTGCTGAGTAAGTCCCACTTGATAGCACTGTGGACGACACCTTCCATCACTTTGCTGCTGATGGGGAGTAGACTGATAGGGCAGTAATTGGCCGGGTTGGATTTGTCCTGCTTTTTGTGCGCAGGACATACCTGGGCAATTTTCCACATTGCCAGGTAGATGCCAGCGTGGCAGCTGTACTGGAACAGCTTGGCTAAGGGTGCAGTTAGTTCTGGAGCACAAGTCTTCTTGTGACACATCTTATTCACAGTTACAGATTTAAGGCCTCATCTGAGACAATTTGAAAAGCAAATCAGATTAACAGTTAAGAACCAAAATGTAGAAATGGTTGAACACTCATATCAACAATGGTGTCAGTTTCTTAATGGTTTAATCAAGGACTAAAATGTATTCTACTCCATCTACATCAACTGAGCAAATAACAGGAGGAAAAGATTGCACAATCCTTGCACAATACTCTTTCACTAAATTATTATTGCTGATTAGGGGAGATAGGAGGAGTAAACCATAAGTATATTATTCAGGTACAAGGAAGAGGCTCACAAATTTCTTGTTATCATTAATGAAGGTTATATATAACAACTACCAATTACATGGATGCTTACGACAAATACTAGTGTTTTAAGGTTTGAAATATTTTAACCTGCTTGAAGCCTGAAAGATTTTGCAAAATAGTAATGATCAAAAAAGAAAGATGAGGCCTTATGTTTTGTCTGTCCTGTAACGTTGCACCCACTCTATGAAATTTGCCATGAAAAGCTCCTCCACTTGATTTGGATAGTTTATCTGCTCATGGATGACATGCAGATAGGCAGTAATGCAATGATTAACCAGGACACCTAAGAGGAGACCCAAAATTGGGTAATTAGCAACTCTTAAAGGGTTTTAGAGCTGAAAGCAACCCAATTGTTAAAGGGAACCCAGTTACCTGGGTGAAGGTCAAAGAGTGATTCAGTTTGATACCCCAAGTCCATTGTACCTGGGAGCAAATGAGTAATAAATTTGCTGATACAAGGAATATGCCAAGGTAAGTGTACCTGCATTTACATACATGCTTCCCTTCCTCCATAGAAGGCGTGCACCAATGGTATTTCGGTCCATATCCCCAGACAGGTGGGGCTGAATTTTACCAGCCCCTCGAAGCCGTGGGTCGTGGCAGGGGGGCTGGTAAAATTTTGCGGGCAGAGGCCCTTCTCAACCTGCAACGTTGATAAGGGCCCACCGCATATTACCGGTGGCGGGGGGACCTCGATACAGCCCCCACCACCTGGCGGCGGGCCCTTTATCTGCATGTTTAAATCAACCTAAATGATATGTAAATAAACAGCTGCAGGCGGCAGCCGTCCCACGCCGATTTTACCGCCACCGAACGCAGCTCGTGTGTCTTCAGAACTCCATACGGATTTCCGAGGCAAGAACCTGGTGGGGAGGAGGGAGGAATAAAGTTTTCAGGGCGGGAGGGGTGAAGGTGTGGAGAAAACATTTTTTTATTGGCTGTGGGGATGGTGGGAAGGGGTTTAGTTTTGTTTTGTTTTGTTTTAGAGATACAGCACTGAAACAGGCCCTTCGGCCCACCGAGTCTGTGCCGACCATCAACCACCCATTTATACTAATCCTACACTTATTCCATATTCCTACCACATCCCCACCTGTCCCTATATTTCCCTACCACCTACCTATACTAGGGAAATTTATAATGGCCAATTAACCTATCAACCTGCAAGTCTTTGGCACGTGGGAGGAAACCCACGCAGACACAGGGAGAACTTGCAAACTCCACACAGGCAGTACCCAGAATTGAACCCGGGTCGCTGGAGGCTGCGGTGCTAACCACTGCGTCACTGTGCCGCCCCTTGAAGGGCAAAGAGTGCAAAGTTTGGAGTTTAAAGGTCAGGACAGTCAAAAACATTTTTTTTGTGGGGGGAAGAGAGAAATAAATTTATTTTGTGATCGTTGTGGGGGGAGGGGGGTGGAAATAGCACTTTTATGTTGAATTTAATGTTTTTATTGATATTTAAAGAGCTGGTCCCTTTAAAATTTTAAATCAGCTGTCAGGGCTTGAAGCCCTTTGAAAATGGCCCCTGCGCAGTGGCGCTGGATGCCGTTGCCAGGGACGCGACAGCCACCCCCTCTACATCATCAGGGGAGGTCACTCCACCCCCTCTATTTAAATCAGCCCCCGTACATAATATCGCGGGGCTGTGCGGCAACCCTTCCATGTCAGAAAGTCACTGCACTCACAGTGGGCGGCACAGTGGCGCAGTGGTTAGCACCGTAGCCTCACAGCTCCAGCGACCCGGGTTCAATTCTGGGTACTGCCTGTGTGGAGTTTGCAAGTTCACCCTGTGTCTGCGTGGGTTTTCTCCGGGTGCTCCGGTTTCCTCCCACAAGCCAAAAGACTTGCAGGTTGGTAGGTAAATTGGCCATTATAAATTGCCCCTAGTATAGGTAGGTGGTAGGGAAATATAGGGACAGGTGGGGATGTGGTAGAAATATGGGATTAGTGTAGGATTAGTATAAATGGGTGTTTGATGGTCGGCACAGACTCGGTGGGCCGAAGGGCCTGTTTCAGTGCTGTATCTCTAAACTAAACTAAACAGTGCGCTGCCAAAGAGTGTGGCAAACTTATAAAATCCAGCCCGTGGTAACTGTTTACTTCTTCCTACTGTGCTTTTTCACACAACAGAAGATTGGCAAAACAAATGCATGGGACACAGTGAAACTTTACATAATGGTATAAAGTTCTGCTTGCAGAGTACTGCCAGGACAGTCTGATCACTTCATGCACCCTCCTGTTTCTTGTAATTCTCTCATGCTATTTCTTCAACAGAGGGATGATAGTGCACATTTGCAGTGAACTGAGTCATTTTGCATAGATCCAGTTGATTTCTGCTTAACAAGTCATGGCCAAACCCTATTTGGAGTATTATGTGTAGTGCTGGGCACTGCATCTCAGGAAGGATATATTGATCTTAGAGTGCAGATTTACTAAGTTAATACTCGGCTGAAATTATTAATTTATGAAGGCAGATTTAATTAATTAAATTAAATGATGTACAGGTTTGAGGGGCTGAATGGCCTACACTTGTTCCTGTGTTCCTAAAAGATTAACACTGGATCAGTGAATTAAAGTGCTTTACACCTGCTTTAATTTTAGGAGAAATTTGAGGAGGATGGACATAAATTGACTGCTCTGTTAACAAGAGCTCAAAATGCATTCCTAGAACATCCTGTAAGAACTCGCAGACAAAGCACTTTTACTTCCACAAAATGGATTATTGTGAGATATTGGCACAAACCTGTTGGTTAACTTGTCTTCTTAACTTGCCATTTAAAGTAACCATCTGGCCAAAGAAAATAAAGGTAAAAATTCACAAGGATTACATGCAAATTCATGAAGCATTCCTTATTTTAGAAAAACCAGCACAGATTTGTTAAGGGCAAACTGTGTTTAACTAACTTGCTTGAGTTTTTTGATGATGTAACAGAGAGGGTTGATGAGGACTTCCAAAAGGCATTTGATAAAGTGCCGCATAACAGGTTTACGAGATAAATTAGAGCCCATGGAATAAACAGGACAGTGGCAGCATGGATACAAAATTGGTTCAGTGACAGGAAACAGAGTAGTTGTGCACAGTTGTTTTTCGGCCTGAAGGAAGGTATATAATGGGGTTCCCCAGAGGTCAATGTTGGGACCCCAGCTTTTCTTGATATATATTAATGACCTAGACTTGGGTGTACAGGGCAAAATCTGTGAATGGCACAAAACTTTGAATATTGTAAATTGTGGGGAGGATAGTGATAGACTTCAAGAGGACGTAGACAGGCTGGTGGAATGGATGGACAACTGGCAGATGAAATTTAATGCAGAAAAGTGTGAAGTGGTTCATTTTGGTAGGAAGAATGAGGAGAGGCAATAAATATTATAGGGTATAATTCTAAAGGGGGTGCAGGAGCAGAGGGACACGGGGGTGGGGGGTGGCGGGTGCGGTATATGTGCACAAATCATTGATGATTGCAGGGCAGGTTAAGAAAGCAGTTAATAAAGCATCTGGGATCCTGGGCTTTATAAATAGGGGCATAGAATACAAAAACAAGGAAGTTATGATAAACCTGTATAAAACACTTGCGGAAGAATGTTAAGGCGTTTAGAGAGAGTGCAGAAAAGATTCACGAGAATGGTTCCAGGGATGAGGAACTTCAGTTATGTTAATAGGTTGGAGAAGCTGGATCAGTTCTCCTTAGAGAAAAGAAGATTCAGAGATTTAATAGAGGTGCTCAAAATCATGAGGGGTCTGGACAGAGTAGATAGAGAGAAACTGTTCCCATTGGTGGAAGGATCCAGAACCAGA
Source organism: Heterodontus francisci (assembly GCF_036365525.1). NCBI lineage: Eukaryota > Metazoa > Chordata > Chondrichthyes > Heterodontiformes > Heterodontidae > Heterodontus > Heterodontus francisci. Next base: position 32,952,283 of record NC_090388.1, on the reverse strand, counting down.
GGACACCGACTTAAGGTGATTGGCAAAAGAAGCAACAGCGACATGAAGAAAAACTTTTCTACGCAGTGAGTAATTAGGATCTGGAATGCACTGCCTGAGAGTCTGGTGGAGGCAGATTCAAATTGAGGCCTTCAAAAGAGAATTAGATAATTATCTGAAAAGAAAAAATTTGCAGGGCAACAGGGAAAGGCAGGGAGTGAGTGGGACTGGGCGAGTTGCTCTTGCAGAGAGCCAGCATGAACATAATGGGCTGAATGGTCTCCTTCTGTGCTATAACTATTCTATAATTCTGTGATAAAAATGGTTCCAAATGGTAACCAAAATTTGTATCTGAACTTTTGGTAATGCTGTAAAATGCTAATAGTATGGTAAAGTTTTGATATCATTTGATGCTATGTCTTATGGAGGAACATAACACAATTATGTTAAAAAGATCAGGACATAATGAGTTTGATATTATAGTTTCTGAAGGCATCTCCATCTTATGATGTGCTATAGCAGTAGAACATTCCAGGCTGTGTATTTACCAATACCTAAAGGCTTATAGGCTGTACCACATACTCACCCTGTTAGAACTTAGAATTTTTCACTATCTAAATTTTGTTGATAAAATTGTTTCAACCATACATCCCAACTATAACCTCTGGAAAAGATGATTTGTTTTGCATGTTCTAAAATGAAACTCCATGATTATGGTAGATTCTGAATGGACCTTTTACTGCAATTCTGTATAAAAATCAAGTAAATGCATTAAAGCCAGTTAAAAGACAAATCTTAGTTCAAAAGTAAAATACTGCAGATGATGAAAAATCTGAAACAAAAACAGAAAATGCTATAAATACACCACAGGTCAGATAACATCTGTGGAGTGAGAAACAGATAACAAGCTGAAATGTCCTGAGTATTTCTAGCATTTTCTTTTTTTTTTAAATTAAAGTGCTTTCTATTTCCTGCTTAAATGTGATGTATGATCCAGATTTTTGTTCTTTCTCATTCATGTTTCTGAAAATATGCCATTTTAAAAGAGTGTTTAGGTGTTACTCCACTTCCCAGTTTTTACGTGGTATTATTTGACATCATATTTGATGCATTTTTCTTTTTCATCCATAAGGTTCTTTTTATTGGAGATTCAACCAACAGGGGAATGATGTACTATCTTATGGAGGAAGTGAATGAAACGCTTCAGGAATGGGACAAAGCTCATGAAACTAAATTCTATTATAATTTAAACAGAGGAAAGACATTCACTAGTTATGCTTATTATCCCCAGTTCTGGCTGAGTTTAAACCAGAGACCTACATTTGAAAAGACTTTGGAGCAACTTATACAAAGGTACAGTAAACCTGGCCTTAATTCATTTCTTTTTCTCACCAGTTTTCTCCCTTCCCCTCCTCATATGAATGCAATGACTCTTTGGCACAGCATGGTTTCACAGACACCTTCCAGTACCTTTCCCAAATTAGATTAGATTAGAGATACAGCACTGAAACAGGCCCTTCGGCCCACCAAGTCTGTGCCGAACATCAACCACCCATTTATACTAATCCTACACTAATCCCATATTCCTACCAAACATCCCCACCTGTCCCTATATTTCCCTACCACCTACCTATACTAGTGACAATTTATAATGGCCAATTTACCTATCAACCTGCAAGTCTTTTGGCTTGTGGGAGGAAACCGGAGCACCCGGAGAAAACCCACGCAGACACAGGGAGAACTTGCAAACTCCACACAGGCAGTACCCGGAATCGAACCCGGGTCCCTGGAGCTGTGAGGCTGCGGTGCTAACCACTGCGCCACTGAGCTGAGCTTTGACATTGACTATTGGCAGGCTATCTGGTAAATAATTATATCAGGACTGCCTCTAATGTGGCTTAACCACTCACTGCATAAGCTTACTGAGCCACCAGGAGCAACTTCAGTTCTAACTCAATGTCTCAAAATACTTTGGACAAATCAAGCTTTACATAAGATTACAAATTTAAAAACTGCTAACAGGACTTAAGAGAATTTTAGTAATTCTTTCATCAATGGTGAAGTATATTTTATAGTATATCCTAAGTTCAGGTATTCCAAGTGCTGTTTGCATTTCTGATTACTTCAGTGACACAAAGCACGCACAAGATAAAGTAAAAATATCTATATATATTTGTGAAAACTGAGAAACTAGTTCTTGACTTATGTAGTGACTTTGCAATACAAAGTAAAACTACTCATATAATGGTAAATTAGAATTAACTGTAATATCTGATATTTAGGGCATTGTTTCATGTCAATGCAGCTTGGTTGTTACTTCAAAAGCAGAATGAAGTTCTGCAGTTGTTGGCTAGCAACTATTGGGAGAAAGTTTTTCTTATCCTCTTGAAGGAGTGATTTATGTTCATGAACAGTTCCACAGTTGCTAACAGTCATCTGGTCCTCACCCAATTAGAAATTGTTTGTAATGAAACTAGATAATGATGGCAGGCTATTCCTCTATGGAGGGCAGCACAGTCTTGCTAAGCTTACATGTATCTGACAACCAAAAACTCACTGGTGATCAGACTTGGGAACCCTGGCCAAGAATGCCAATTATAACCAGTTGAAGAATTCATACTACTATTTAGGCTGAGATCATCTAGACCAGGTATCAAAGCTGGTATCTTCCCAGTCTATACAGTTCTGTATTACATCATTCAGTATATTTTCACTGGGCCATTATGGATCCGCTGACAGAGGTAATTATACATTGAGCACCAGGAGTATTTTGATACCTCGCCTTTAGAAGTTTTATTAAATGTAAATACATCATAAAGTTAATTGTGAGCAAATATGCACACTGCAATGCAGTTAATTTGTCTCTTATTGTTTTCAGGTCACATCCCTTACAAAACACTGACCAGACAGTCCTGGTTGTAGGTGGTGTGCAATGGTTAAATACACGCCACTTGCACATTATACAAAAAGTTTTACAAAGGTAATATAGAACATGTAAATTTTTGGTGTATTTTTGTTTACAGTGTCTATTGGAAGATCAGATGAGATCTTTGTTTAACACAAGCAACACTACTTTTATTTCCACTCTATTTTTCCTGACTATTCTGGCATTCCCTCATAACAATTTGTGCCTTTTACTCACCAATTTTATTTGCAATACTTTGTCCTTTTGTGTACAAACAAATCAAGCCATCCTGTCAGTTTGGCAATCTTAGTTGCTTTAAACCTCCTCCTTCAGAACTATTTATAACTTTATTTATATCTTACCTTTCCTATTGTCCTTGTTCCTTTCTTTCTGCTTCCTCATTTCATCCTTATTTCCTCTCTGCCATATTGTTTTAAACCCTGCCCCAGAGCCTTGTTGGGATGAAGCCAATTGATCCTATAAGGACCATCCACTTCCCAAAATCATCCCAACGTCCTAGGAGTGAACATTTTCCTCCTACACTATCTCACCAGCATGTATTTAACTTCCTATTGTTACGACTGAGGCGAGAGGAATGCACTGTTAGTTCAGTCCCACTGCTCCATAGGTCACAACATATATTTAAATTTTCCCACTTACCAAAACCGTCAATCAGATATTCTATTTGTCCCCAGAATAAAGCACACAAACCAGGTTTCTTTAATAAACAACAAAATTATCCGATTATAAACCAAGTCTTAAGCAATAAGGAAGTAAAACATATATGAGAATGGAAATATTAAAGCCCCTTTTTTTTATCCTAGCCACACTCACATACACAACCGGTTAACTGGAGGGGGAAAAAAATTGGTTACAAATGTTACAAAGAAATAGAAGGAATAAAAAAAGCACTTATGCTGCAGAGAAGATATGGAAGTCCATAGTGTTGGCGAGGTGTCCCAAAGGCGAATAGGTGGCTGCCACTAGGAATCTTCCTAGAACAGTACTTTCCAGGCGATATTGATGAACAGTCTGGATAGGCTTTCAAAGATATTCAGCACAGAAGGCTTCACATAGGTCTTACATCAGGTGTGCATCAACAAAGTTTTCAATTCTTACACATTCGAGGCAAAATTCTTTCAAAGATGCAAGGTTTTCTGCAAACATGCGGGATTCCTTCAAATACAGGAGGCAACAGTACAACTTGATACAGGATTTGCTTTTCAAGAGAAAGATGGGCTGGATCTTCTGTTCTTCTGGCAGGTCAATAATCAAACTCCAACTGCCTGTTTTTAGCCAAACCAAACTGACTTTTTTAACAGCTCAAAATGAAACAAAAACCTTTCCAGAGGCAAGTCCTATGAAACCATAAATCCTGACTTGTCAATAAGCAAATAGCTCTTAAGGTCAAAACACAACCACCTGCTGTGTTTACTTGAAATCATATGCCTTCCAGCAAATACTTGTTTACTGGTCAACTGTCTATTGATCTTCCTTTTAAGAAAAACACCCAAAGTTTAGCTTTTTCAAGATTCCAGCGTCCATGAAATCCTTTTCAAGTTTTAAAATATAGATTCTCAAGTTTTAATAAAAAATAGAAACCCACGACACACTATATTCACAAGTAGGTGACACTGGGGGTTATCTTGAAATTGCGACCACGGAGTTCTAACGCTTTAATCTGTCTCCTAATTATTGAAACAGTATTTTCAGAATTTCAATTCTATTTCTTTCTATGTCATTGGTTCACCGTGAGCCACAATTTCTGGCTGTTCTTTTTCCGTCTCCAAAATCATTTGCACACTTTCTATTATATCCCTTACCCTGGTACCTAGGAGGTAACTTAGCATTCAGGACTCTTGGTTGTGGTATACAAGTGCCTAACTACTCCCATAACTACAGAAGCCTTTTTATTACCATGGGCTGAATTTTACTATCTCGCCATCGATCTCGGCAGCGAGCTTCTAAATGCATGCGCGGCATTTACTCCACAGAGCCACCACGATGTTATATGCGGCAGGTCATTTATATGCCCGGGGGGGATCGCCCAACCTCCCCCCCACGCCCCCCCCCCCGATGATGGGGAGGGGGCGGGCTCTCCATTCCCGGCAACGGCGTTTGGCACAACTGCACAGGCACTGGCGCCATTTTTAAAGGGCTTCAAGCCCTTCCAGTGGATTTGAGTTTTTAAAGTTATAGCCATTATAAATTTAACGTTAAAAATTTAATAAAAAATTCAAGCCCCTCTCCCACCACCCCCCAATGACTAAACAATTTGTTACTTGCCCTCTCCGCCCCAAAAAAACTTACCTTGCGATCCCAATCTTCCCCACCCCCCCGGACCAAAGTTTATACACTATGAACTTTACCCCTTCCCACCACCCCTAGATCAATCGAAAATGTTTAACCCTGCTCCCCCCTCCCAACCAATGTAATACCTTGGATCTCCAGACAGAGATCCAAAGGCTCAAATCCCTGGCAACCTACCTCAATATTGGAGAGGGACGGCCGGCGGCAACGGGTAAGGCATTAATTCACTGATTACCATATATTAACATATTGAAATTTCTGCCCCGTTGCCAAGAGGCAGGTAGGGGGGCGCCATGGGCCTTCCCGGCATCGTGGCCCGTGGCGGGCCTCTCCCGGAAGAATTTTCCTGGCCCTCCCACCACAATCCCCGATGTTGGGGAGGCTGGTAAAATTCAGCCCCATGTTTCTGTGCTTAACATTTTCCTCTTTTGCTCCACAAATAGCATGACATTGCTTGTGGCTGCCCTTCTCCCAGATGTTGTCATTGTCACTGGTGTTACCTGTCTGCTAATTCATCACACAGGACATTTCTGCAGTGCATCTTGGCTTTTCTTCCTAAACTGAAGGATGGATATCCAACACCCTTCCTCATTAATGTGCATTCCAGAAACTCATCAGCTTCCTCTATGATGGAGTATAACTCAAGCTGAGAAACTTTGAGCTTGAGTACAAGTAGTAGGGGATATTTGCTGTAGACGTGATCATCTGGGACACAAAATGCAATCAGGACCTGTAACATCACATGGGTATTGTATATCACAGGCTTCAGCCTTCCCACATATTTAACTAAAGTAAGAAATGCTGGAATCACTCAGCAGGTCTGGCAGCATCTGTGGAAAGAGAAGCAGAGTTAACGTTTCGGGTCAGTGACCCTTCTTCGGAACTGACAAATATTAGAAAAGTCACAGATTATAAACAAGTGAGGTGGGGGTTGGGCAAGAGATAACAAAGGAGAAGGTGCAGATTGGACTAGGCCACATAGCTGACCAAAAGGTCACGGAGCAAAGGCAAACAATATGTTAATGGTGTGTTGAAAGACAAAGCATTAGTACAGATTAGGTGTGAATATACTGAATATTGAACAGCAGCAAGTGCAAACCTGAAGAAAAACAACCTGAAAAAAACAGTGGGTAAGCAAACTGAACAAACTAAGATGAAATGAAATAAATGCAAAAAAAAGATTGTAAAAAATGTAAAAAGGAATGTAAAAAAAAAAGGAAGAAAAAATAACTAAAAATGACTAAAAATGAAAGTAAAGTGGGGGGCTGTCATGCTCTGAAATTATTGAACTCAATGTTCAGTCCGGCAGGCTGTAGTGTGCCTAATCGGTAGATGAGATGCTGTTCCTCGAGCTTGCGTTGATGTTCACTGGAACACTGCAGCAATCCCAGGACAGAGATGTGAGCATGAGAGCAGGGGGGAGTGTTGAAATGGCAAGCAACCGGAAGCTCAGGGTCCTGCTTGCGGACTGAGCGGAGATGTTCCGCAAAGTGGTCACCCAGTCTGCGCTTGGTCTCCCCAATGTAGAGGAGACCACACTGTGAGCAGCGAATACAGTATACTACATTGAAAGAAGTACAAGTAAATCGCTGCTTCACCTGAAAGGAGTGTTTGGGGCCTGGGATAGTGAGCATCTTCCCCTCCCTTCCCCTGTCAGCATTCCGAAGGGATCGTTCCCTCCGCGACACCCTGGTCCACTCCTCCATTACCCCCACCACCTCGTTCCCGTCCCAGGGCACCTTCCCTTGCAATCGCAGGAGGTGTAATACCTGCCCATTTACCTCCTCTCTCCTCACTATCCCAGGCCCCAAACACTCCTTTCAGGTGAAGCAGCGATTTACTTGTACTTCTTTCAATGTAGTATACTGTATTCGCTGCTCACAGTGTGGTCTCCTCTACATTGGGGAGACCAAGCGCAGACTGGGTGACCGCTTTGCGGAACATCTCCGCTCAGTCCGCAAGCAGGACCCTGAGCTTCCGGTTGCTTGCCATTTCAACACTCCCCCCTGCTCTCATGCTCACATCTCTGTCCTGGGATTGCTGCAGTGTTCCAGTGAACATCAACGCAAGCTCGAGGAACAGCATCTCATCTACCGATTAGGCACACTACAGCCTGCCGGACTGAACATTGAGTTCAATAATTTCAGAGCATGACAGCCCCCCACTTTACTTTCATTTTTAGTCATTTTTAGTTATTTTTTCTTCCTTTTTTTTTACATTCCTTTTTACATTTTTTACAATCTTTTTTTGCATTTATTTCATTTCATCTTAGTTTGTTCAGTTTGCTTACCCACTGTTTTTTTCAGGTTGTTTTTCTTCAGGCTTGCACTTGCTGCTGTTCAATATTCAGTATATTCACACCTAATCTGTACTAATGCTTTGTCTTTCAACACACCATTAACATATTGTTTGCCTTTGCTCCGTGACCTTTTGGTCAGCTATGTGGCCTAGTCCAATCTGCACCTTCTCCTTTGTTATCTCTTGCCCAACCCCCACCTCACCTGTTTATAATCTGTGACTTTTCTAATATTTGTCAGTTCCGAAGAAGGGTCACTGACCCGAAACGTTAACTCTGCTTCTCTTTCCACAGATGCTGCCAGACCTGCTGAGTGATTCCAGCATTTCTTGTTTTTGTTTCAGATTTCCAGCATCCGCAGTATTTTGCTTTTATTTAACTAAAGTGTTTCTTTTTTAAAAAAGGGTAAATTCCAATGCAGCAATTTAGCCCTTCAAATTTAATTTTCATCCAACTGCAACCCAAAGCGGAACTCTTGCTGAGGCTCCACTCCACTGACCTCTTGCTGCTCAATATTAATGTCTCACTAACATACACAAACTTATATCTTAATTTACATAATGACCCAAAAAAATGTCAATTGGAGAACAGCTAATCGCACTACTTACAAGATCAATTAACCAATTACCATCTCAAACCAATCCACAGGTAAGACCCCATTATTTTTCAATGCAGTATGTGTTTGTGTTAAGCATTAAACAGCTGTTTATGTGCCAAAATATTTCCAAATTATTGCTTTCAGTGCATCAACAGATGCTTCTTACTTTATTCTGTGCACTGAAAGAATAATGACTAGTGGTTAAATTGGTCAATTAGGATATTCTTTTCATGCAAACAAACTTAATCTTAAACTAGTTAGGGGAATGGGGGAGAGAAAATCCACACAGTAAGACAAAAAGTAGGAGTATAGAAAGTACAGGGGTGACATTAAAAAGAAAATTAGTAAGGGGGGGGGGCATGAAAAAAGCAAATAAAATCAAGGATAACCCAAAGATGTTTTATAATACATAAAGAGTAAGAAGATAACTAAGGAAAGTGTAGGTCCAATTAGATCAAAAAGATAACTTTTGTGTGTAGAGGTACAAGACATGGGCATGGATCTTACTGAATACTGTTGTCTGTTTTCATTTAATTAATCAAGATCAGTCATCGATTGACCCTCCTTGTTAGCTCCTCAAAAGATTCAATGAGGGTAGTGCGTTTAATGAAGTCCACATGGATTTTAGCAAGGCTTTTGACAAGATCCCAAATGGCAGACTGATCAATACATTAAAAGCTCATGGGATCCAAAGGAAAGTGCTAAGTTGGATCCAAAATTAGCTCAGTGGCAGGAAGCAAAGGGTTATGGTTGATGGTGTTTTTATGATTGGAAGGCTGTTTCCAGTGGGGTTCTGCAGGCTCAGTACTGGGTCGCTTGGTGTTCCTGGTATTTATCAATGATTTTAGAATTAAATGTAGGGGACATGATTAAGAAGTTTGCAGATGATATGGAAACTGGCCGTGTGATTGACAGTGACAAAGATATCAATGGACTGGTCAGGTGGGCAGAAAAGTGGTAAATGGAACTTACTCCGGAGAAGGGTGAGGTAATGCATTTATGGAGGACAAACAAGGCAAAGGAATACACAATAAATGGTATGATTCTGAAAAGTGTAGAGGAACAAAAGGACCTTGGAGTGTATACCTACTGATCCCTGAAAGTAGCAGGACAAGTAGATATGGTGGTGAAGAAGGCATACGAGATACTTTCCTTTATTGGCCAATGCTTAGAATATAAGAACAGGGAGGTCATACTAAAACTGTATAAAACTGCGTACAGTTCTGGTCACCACATTACAGGTAGGATGTGATCACACTAGAAAGGGTACAGAAGACATTTGAGGATGTTGCTAGGAATGGAAAGATTGGATAGGCTGGGGTTGATTTTCTTTGGAACAGAGGAAGCTGAGGGGAGATTTTAAAAAGTTGTATACAATTATCAGGGACTAGCTAGAGTGGATAGGAAGGGTCCATTTTCATTAGCAAAGAGGTAAATGACCAGGGTCATAGATTTTCAAGTAATTGGTGGAAGGATTTAAAGGGGCAGTGAGGAGAATTTTCTTTTCACTCAGAGGGTGGTGAGGGTCTGGAATTTTTCCCTGATAGAGCCAGATACCTCATCAAATTTTAAAATAAAAACATTTGAATGTGCATTTCAGGTACCTAAAGGCTATGGATCCAGGAGCCCAAAAGTGGGATTAGACTCAGCTGGAACAGACACAGGGCTGGATTTTGTTCCCAGCTCAATGTCGGGTTGCATGGCGGAGGGCGGGGTGGGGACTGGAAATTCAGAGCATCAGCAGCCACCATGGAACCCAACACCGGGATTGCTAGGCCCGATCTTCCCGGCAGCGGGAAAGGTCCGTGGCAGCCCCTCCACCGCTCTGCGACAGGACCCGAGTTAGCATATGTAAATTACATCTTTGCATGAATTAAAATGTAAACTGCAGCGATCATACCTTCAGTTCCTGATCTTCAGCGCGATATGCGGCATTCACTTGCCTTCACTTTCTCATCTGGGGAAAGCCAGTGCCACTGAGATGGGGAACTCTGCACTCTGTCGGATGTGGGGGGGGCGGGGGGAAGTGTAGAAAGGGGTAAACTCTGCACTCTGTTGGGTATGGGGGAGAGTGTAGAAAGGGGTGAACTCTGCACTCTGTTGGGTATGGGGGAGAGTGTAGAAAGGGGTGAACTCTGCACTCTGTTGGGTATGGGGGAGAGTGTAGAAAGGGGTGAACTCTGCACTCTGTTGGGTATGGGGGAAGAGTGTAGAAAGGGGTGAACTCTGCACTCTGTTGGGTATGGGGGAGAGTGTAGAAAGGGGTGAACTCTGCACTCTGTTGGGTATGGGGGAGAGTGTAGAAAGGGGTGAACTCTGCACTCTGTTGGGTATGGGGGAAGAGTGTAGAAAGGGGTGAACTCTGCACTCTGTTGGGTATGGGGGAAGAGTGTAGAAAGGGGTGAACTCTGCACTCTGTTGGGTATGGGGGTTGCGAGGAAGTTGTGAACTCTGCATTATGGTGTGCTGGTTGTAGGGTTGGCAGTCTTTTAAAAATGGCACCTGCTCTTTCAACAGGTGTTGCCGAGGCCACCCCCACCACGTGATTGGAGGGGGTGGCCACCGTCAATATGTAAAGTGTTCGCCCACCGCGTAAATCACGGCGTTGGGGGTCCCATGGGGCACGCCCGCCATGTTCTGTGCCCTCCGCCACTCCCGACGACAGGGCTACATAATTCAGCCTACGATGTGCCAAATGGCCTCCTTCTGTGCTGTAAATCTTTCTATGTTTCTAAGTGTGAGAAACGACTGGCAGGACATCTGGACAGTTACCCAAATAAAGGTTTTGTATATAAAAGCGTGTAGAATAAGAAATAAAACAATAAGTTCCAAGCACAAATTAAGCTTGAAGGATACATTGTAGTAACCATTACAAAGACCTGGCTGAAAGCTGGGTAAGAATGGTTGCTAAATATTCCAGGCTATATGACATTTAGTAAGGACAGTAAAATTGGAAAATATTGATAAAAGATACAGTTAGAGCAGTAGAAAAGAAATTTTAGTAAGGACGATCAGGCAGTTGAAATACTAAGAGTAGAGTTAAGGAACAGCGGGGATGTAAAACACTTGTAGGAGTGGTCTACAGCCTCCTGAGAGTAGGGTTGTGGTGGTGGGATGTATAAATGTGGAGAGCAAGGAATCATGTAGCAAAAAAATGTGGTTATAATATATACTTTGGGCTGGATTTTATAAGCTCACCAATGGCGTTCCGCCTGTGCGGACTGCACGTTGTGGAGCCACCATGATATTAAACGCGGCGGCTTATTTAAATGGCTGGGGCAGACCGCATCCCCCCCCCCCCCCCCCCCCCGATGACATGGAGGTGTAAGGCGCCACTATGCTGGTGCTGATGCTGTTTTTAAAGGGCTTTGAGCCCTTCCATTTAATTTAAATTTTTAAAGATAGATGTTGGAAAATAATTTGAAATCATTTAATTTGCCCCTCTCCCCCCCACCCCCTACCAATAACCATGTAATTACTACTTGCCCTCTCCCCCCCAAAACACTTCCCCTGCCCACCTGACTTTCCCCCCACAAAGTTCATGAACTTTAATGTTTACCCCTTCCCACCATCCTCTAAACCAATGAGATTAGTTTTACTGTGCTTCCCCCCCGCACCTAAAAACTTACCTGTTCCCTACCAGTGTCACGCCTTGGATCCCAGGACGGGGACCCAAAGGCGCGGGAGTGCCAGCTGCTGTCATCAATATCTCTCGGGACCGGACGGCGGGAGCGGGTAGTTAATTTATTTGCTAATTTAATTTTTTTTTAATAGGCAGATTTGGCTCCCGTCGCCAGGCGGTGGGGGAGCAGGGGGCAGGCTGCCATGAGGCCTTGCCACACCGGCAATATCGGGCTGGGTCTTCCCGGCGTCGAGGCCCCTGGCGGGCTCCTGCTGGAGGCACTTTCCAACCTCCCCACCACCGACCCCTGACATGGGGGGGAGGCGGCTGTAAAATCCAGCCTTTTACTCTTCCGGGTGAAGCAGAACTGTTCAAGTGTTAAAGGTCATGAATTTCTAGAATGTACTCGGGATGGTTTTCTCAAACTGTTTTAGAACTGACCAAGGAAGAGGCTGTACTAGAATCAGTGATGAGTAACAAACCAGAATTTGTTAACAATCTGACAAGTAAGGAAACATCTTGCTAATAGCAAATATCCTTGAATTTGATATTACTAAACATATAAACAGTATTTGATAGATTATAAACCAGCTACATACTGCTAACAGGCAAAAGCTCTACTTGGGAAGTTAAGCATCCATGGTTAACTAATGAGGTAAAAGACAGTAACAAGATTTTTAAAAAGGCTAAATGGAAGGAAAAGTGGAAATCCAGCACTCTGGGAGAGCTATAAAAACAAAGGGACACAAAGAACATAATACGAGGTGCAAAAAGGAAATCAAAAAAATTGCAAGCGATATCAAAGCTAACAGTAAGGGGATTGTGGACTCACTAAAGCCACATGCAGTTGATGCTATAATAAACAATGACAAAATGGCAGACTTGTTAAATGAGTACATTATATCTGTTTTCAAAGTGGAAGGAGATGACAAAATACCAGCAGTGCAAGAGTATCTAAAAAAAAAATAAGTCAAGTGAGGGAGCTTAGTGAATTTAATATAAGTTAAAAAGATGTAATGGAAAAAAAATAATGGGACTTAAGATAAACAAATCTCCAGGAACTGATGCCTAATGCCCCAATCCCACTCCTCCAGGTATTTAAAAAAATGAAGAAATTGCAGACAAGTTAGTCATAATTTCCCAAAGCTACCTTGCTTTGTGTGGGGTAGATCATGTCTGACTAATCTAGAAGAATTTTTGAGAAGGTCACTAGCGTGGTGGATAGGGGAGTGTATATGGATGTTGTCCAGATGGATTTCCAGAAGGCATTACACAAGATTATCAAAAAAAAATACAAAAATGAGGCACTTATGGTTTAGTTGTTTGGAGCCATGGCAGACCCCACCTGGAGTGCTGCATTCAGTTTTGGGCAGCACACCTCAGGAAGATATATTGGCCTTGGAGGGGGACAGCAGAGATTCACCGGAATGAGACAGGGCTGAAAGGGTAAAATAAGGACAGGATGCATAAACTCTCTTGAGTTTAGACAGTTATACGATGATCTAATCAAAGTGTTTACAGTGATAAAGGGATTTGACAAGATGGATACAGAGAAACTAATTCCTCTGATGGGAGCATCTAGAATGAGGGGACCATTTAAGAGTGAAACCAGTAAGAACTTTCTCACACAGTGTATTGGAAATCTGGAACTCTCACCCACCGCGTCCCCCCCCCGCCCCTCCCCCCCCCCCCCCCCCACAAAAAAGGTTGTGAATGCTGGGTTAACTAACATTTTCATGGCTGAGATAAGTAGACTTTTTTAGGTAAGTTTGTTAATGGATATGGAGTAAAGATGGATAAATAGGGTTGAGATACAGATCAGCTATAATATAATAGAATGACAAAACAGGCTCAAGGAGTTGAATGGGCTACTCCTGTTTCTACGTAAGTTACTTAGAATATTTATAATCAGTTAATTCTGTGGTTAACCCTGTGGTTTTACACTTAGTTGTTTGATTTTTTTTTTAATTATTTGTCAAAATGTTTCGTTTCCATAGACTTGTTTTAATTTAACAACTTGGCCCAGAAATTGCTGGAGTGTGAGTGCCATGAATTGAATTTTTTAGCTCACCCTTCAGATCATAATATTTTTGCAATGTCAACGGGGCAGTGGGACCTCTGAACATCGGATTCAATGTTTTATCTCCTTAACCAATGAAAACTGAAAAAGCAACAGAGCAAATGATGAAAACAAAATACAGTAACGTAAAGTCGAATTAGATACAGAAAGAGAAATAGAGAGGGAAAGAAAGAGAATTCACTGAGAGAAAAATGAGACAAAGGAAACATGAAAAATTAAAAACATAAATTTAAAAAATCTCTAGGTACAATTTACTACCTGTAGCAGTGATATTCCACAGTTTCATTTTTCCCTTACTCAGCCTCCAAGGGTGAGTGGAATGTCAGCACCGTAAAGCATGTCATTAACAATGCCCTCATGAATGAATGACCTACTCCAAATGGCTGCAGCAAGATTAATTCCTATTATGAGCACATAACCAGCAAATTCATGACACACAATGGGGAGGCTTACAGCAAGATGGTAATTTTTATTGATTTTTGTGAGACAAATGGCAGAATGGTGCACGTTGGCCAGCAATTTGTGGCAAATCAGACATACCTCTTCATCACAAGTTGCTAATTTTTTTAAACACAGTAATAATGGCGGCCACCTTGAACTCATCATTAATTTTCCAACAATATCTGAGCCATTGCCCTGCTTTTACAAAGCCAAGAACTGAATTTAATTTCCGTTTACATTGTTGTCATGAAGACTCCCACCTGTCAAGAATGAGACATATTAATTTTGTCACATGCCCATTAATTTTAAACTGTTGCTGGAGTGGAGAGATGACTTGTTTAAAGAGATCAGCAGTGGTTGGGAAAAAAATTTGCATTTTAAGAGAGTTGCCTAGGAAAAGACAATGGGAACTGCTCACTGATTCAATTAACAGAGATTGGTCTGGGCAATGGTGATCCACATCGTGTCAGTGTAAGAGACCGCACTACACCACCCCCCCCCCCCCCCACCCCCATCCTCCTCATCCCCTCCCCCCCCCCACAAAGGCTTTGGAATCCACAAACGCGGGAGTTTGTTAAAAAAGTGAGTCACATGACTAACCTGCTGGCCCAGGTCTGGCTTTGAACTGCTCACAGGACAGCTTAGGTCAGACTGCAGATTGCAACTGAACTTGGAAGAGAGCCTCTCTCTCTCACTAATCTCCAGATCCACCGAAGCCACTTAAACCTCAAGAGAGAAAAGACTCCTACATCGAAACAGGTTTTAAAGCGTGCACTGGGCCCCAACGAAATGGCAAGACTTACCGGCAATCAAAGACTCTACATTGAACTCAAAGGACCATAAATAGACCATTGCCTCAAATTTTTCCCCTTTATTCTTTCTACTTTTTCTGTCCATATCTGCATGTGTGTTTATCGCATATGCATGCTAGCATGCTCACGTCGCGTATTCGTAGTCGTTAACCAGATTAGGGTTTAAGATTAATAAACTTCCACCATCGTTTAAATCTAAGAAAACCTGTCTGATTGATTTCTTTGCCTTGCAATTGGAAAGCAGTGAACAAGGATTCACTGAGGGGGAGCTAAAAACACGGTGTTTTAAAAATTAAATCCTGTTACGGTTAAACCAGGCAAAGGCTGAGAGGGAACCCCTAGACCCCTGTCTCACCTGGTCGTAACACTATATGGTTGTATTCCCTGTTACTTGCTAATTAGCATTTGGATTTGTATATGCATGTAAACAATGATTTACATGTAATAATAACAGCATGGATAAAATGATTTTGTGAAAAACACAGGTTAGTGCAGGTCACTTATTGCTAGTCCAAGAAATAATTGTGAAGCAATATGTTTAAAATAAATCCATGTGTTTGTCAAATGTGTCGAGACTAAAGTTAGTAAAGGAACTGTGGGACTTAGGCCCAGACTTTCCTCAGAGTTGTTGCTGCTGCTCTGTTGCAGTAACTTTGCCGCAAGTGCGTCAGAGATTTGATGAAGTTATGGCAGCAGAGTGAAAGCAGCTCCGTGGACATTCATGGCCTTAGATACTGTAATTTCAGGAGAATTGATATTAATTCCTTCTGATGCAGAACTACTCTTTTCACCTTATTGTAGAATGCTTGGTCGCTTTCATCTCCAATAGAAAATAATACTTTTTCTGTCAGAGGAAAGATAAATCGAAATAATAGCAAAAACCTAGCCAACATTATGGCATCTGAAATAGGCTGCAGCAGTGTATTTGTGGGAGTCCAGGGCAAAGGCTCCTCAAGTAGGAGTACCTTTTATTTAAGATAAATCAGGATTTTGTTAGGCTTCTTCATATTTAGAAATTCATTATTCAGTTTTTTGTCTCAGACTGGGCATTCCACGACACATCTGGTAAATGCATTAACTTTTTTTAGCTACATATATTGTCCTATATATATTTTGAGTAACGTGAGCACTAAACTGTCTCCAGTGCACAAGCAAACAACCTCCACACTTGTGTGTGTTTCCATGGGTAAAAATTCTCATCTTTTAGTGTTTGTGTTGTATTTAACTTTATAGTTATTTGCTGTTTCCAGAGTCGTCTTTATTCAAACATGATTATTGTGCATTTTGTCTTGGCCACATAAATTCAGATGACCAAAAGATACTTTATGGATGAGTAAGGCCATTTGGTCCCAAAATAATTCATACATCCAAAATGATACCACAGTCCTTGGCATTGCTGCACCTAATTGTTGCATAAATGATTCCAGGAATGTTTTCCTTACCACTCTGGAAGTTCAATTCAAATGTTGATCACTCTGTATGAAAAAGAATTTCTGTTATCTGTTCTAAATTACCTTTTACTAGTTGGAACCTTCGTCCCCTTGTTCTTTGCATGCTCCATCCATTGGGACTTGAAAATTTCATTGGGGTCCTATTTACACGCCATAATGAGGTGCGCACTTTGCCTTTGACTGCCCTTCATGAGCTCCCCTACAAGGTGGCGATAGGCAATTGGGACTGTTAAGTCCAGAACCACAATTATCACAGCAGTAACGGCTTGTTCCTCCCCAACAGGGACAACAAAAATCAGCGCTGAGGTATTTTGAGTGAGCAATAAGTCAACTGAAATGTATAACCTTTTTGAATTATTAAAATACACAACTACAAATGGTTTAACTTAACTGTAAATTTTCATTTTGTCATAATTTATATTTTGCAGAGAGAATCTTTTAAATATTCTTGTAATCATAAAATCCATAGGAATGGGATTTCACTTACCAGTGGATGGAATCCGATCCTTGTCTTTGGTAAGCAAATTATTATTTTTGCAGTTGAATTTACACTATATAGTTCTGTCCCTCAATACAACATGTTCTTTCAGATGTAACATTATTTTTGCTTGCCCCTCCAAAAAAAAGTCTATTTCCACTGATCTAATCCTAAGTAATTCCATATTATTTAGCTATTGAAGCAACTATGCCATATACTTGTTCCAGTCTTGCCTCTGTATTCAACCATTTTGGGCAGTAGTTTCAGAGACAACTGAGAACATAAAAGACATCCTTATAGATCACGGTCTGTGCATGGTACACCTAATATTGGCAAGTAAACACTATTGTAAAACACACTAAAGTACAATTTTTATTGCTAACTGCAAAAAGTTGCTTTCCTCCACTGAAGTGTATAAAATGAGCACGATTGTATTAAATCTCCTGATTCTTGCACACTGATTGTCAGGCTTTTGTGCAATGTTCCCTCTAAGCTGTGCAGGCCACACACAAGTCAGCCCCTTTACCGTGAATGTGCAGCCACGCACTGAAACAAATTGCCTGTGCAAAAAAAAAATTATAGCATTTGTTGCTTGTGTATCTGTATGGGATTTTTATGTCCGTTTTTTGGGGGTTTCTTCCATTGTATTCTGACCCCACAATTAAAAGTTCTTTGAGACAAAATGTGTGCATTAATATGAATTGAAACTGTTCTCATCCTGTGAAGTACAACATGTTGGAAGAAATGTGGCACCTGTATGAAGGGGTGTTGTATGAACTCCACCTGTAACTCTGAATATGCTAGTGTTCGGTATCCCAATTTCAGCTACTGAACCTACTCTTGCATACTAATAGATAAGATGCTTAATTTAGGCAGTGTTGTATCCATTGATGACGATGTAATAAATAAGATAAACTTTTTAAGTAATCATGTTGAATGTATTTGTGGAAAAATGCTTAAGAAATATTGAAATTATGTGGCCCTTGTATATAATGCATCATGATTTTTTCTTTTGAGAGAAAATTATTAACTGATCAAAAATGTCCCCCTATCAGGTTTATTTCTGAAAAGAAAATAGGAGCTGGAATAGGCCATTTGGCCCTTCAAGCCTGCTCCGCCATTCAAAAAGGTCACGGCTGATCTTCTAACTCAACTGCACCTTCCTGCACTATCCCCATTTCCTTTAATTCCCTTAGTACCCAAAAATCTATAGACTTCTGTCTTGAATATACTCGATAAGCATTCACAACTCTCTGGAGTAGGGAATTTTAAAGGTTCACAATCCGTTGAGTGAAGAAATTTCTCCTCATCTCAGTCCTAAAAGGCCGACCCCTTATTCTGAGACTGTGATCCCATGTTCTGCATACCCCAGCCAGGGGAAACATTTTCTCAGGATCTAACTTGTCAAGCCCCTTAAGAATTTTAGATTTCAAGTAGATCAAATTATCAGTCGGTTGATTTTTTTCCATGATGTGCACACCTATAGCGAAAATAGAACACAATTGGAGATCAGCATGACATACTGGGCTGAATCTTATTCGCACGCCGCACAATGCTTTGAAGTTGGCGGCGTACCTGCACGCATTGGCCACTGCTGAGCCCCCCAATATTATGCACGGGGGCTCATTTAAATGGAGGGGGTGCAGAGTCTGCCCCCGATGACGTAGAGGGGGCGACCTTTCCGTCCCCGGCAGCAGCGTCCGGCGCCACCGCCATTTTTAAAGGGCTTCAAGCCCATAGAAGTAATTTTAATTTTTAAAGTGATATTGTGTTGCATTGTGTGTAAAAGTTGAAATATGTGCAGGAGGCCCTTTCCCACCAGCCCTGCCCCCCAACATGTTTGCTTTCGGGGCAATATCAACAAAATTAACTTTATTCCCAACCCAAACTTTCTCCCCCAACCTCTTCACATTTTCCCTTCAACCCCTTCCCACCATCCCCACAGCCAATACGAAGTGTTTTTCCCGCTCACCCCCTCCCACCCTCCATCCCTGATAATTTTAGTCCTCCCCCCTCCCAACCGGTGTCTCGCCTCAGAACTCCGAACGGAATTCCGAAGGCACATGAGTTGCGGCTGCTAGCCATAAAATTGGCTGTGACCAGGTACGTTTATTTTCATCTTGTTTTAATTGATTTTAATATTTAAATGAAGGCCCCGCTGCTTGGCAGCGGGTTGGCCGCACCAAGGACTCGTCACCGCCGGTCAAATTCGGCGGGGCCTTCTCGGCGTTGTGGGTCGTGGCAGGCCTCTCCCGCAAGTATTTTACAGCACCCCTCCCCCACCATGACCTCCGACGTCAAGGGGCTATTAAAATTCAGCCTACTGTGTGCAGCTATTTCTCGCGACCCTCTGGGTTTTCACCTCATTAATTATTCATAGAACGTTTCCTGTGCTGTTGTAGCTATTTAGAAGATTGCAGGTAAACTATGGCTTTAGCTTTCCATGTCGCCCACTTGATTAGGGTGAAAAATTCCAAGGGGCGGACCCACCATCCGTGGTTAACTAAAAAAGTTAAAGATAGTATCAAATCAAAAGAAAAAGCATATAATTGTGCAAAGATGGGCGGTAGGTCAGAAGATCGGACAGAATATAAAAAGCAGCAAAGAACGACTAAAAGATTAATAAGAAGGGAAATATTAGAGTACGAGAGTAAGCTGGCTAGAAAGATAACAGCAGATAATAAGAGTTTCTATAGATATTTAAAAAGGAAAAGAGTCAATAAAGTGAGCATTAGTCCTATAGAAAGTGAGTCTGGGGATTTACTAAGGGAAAATAAGGAGATGGCAGATGAATTGAACAAGTATTTTGCATCTGTCATCACCATAGGGAATTCAAGTAACATCCCAGAAATAGCTGTAAATCAGGAAATGGAAGGGAGGGAGGAACTCAAGAAAATTACAATCACCAGGGAAGTGGTACTGAACAAATTGTTGGAGCTGCGGGCTGACAAGTCCCCGGGTCCTGATGGACTTCATCCTGGGGTCTTAAAAGAAGTGGCTAGTGAGATAGTTGATGTGTTGGTTTTAATTTTCAAAAATTCCCTAGATTCAGACAAGGTTCCATTTGATTGTAAAATAGCGAATGTAACTCCTTTATTCAAAAAGGGAGGGAGACAGAAAGCAGGAAACTACAGGCTAGTTAGCTTAACATCTGTCATAGGGAAAATGTTAGAAGCTAAAAGTAAAGATGTTATAGCAGGGCACTTAGAAAAATTCAAGGGAATCAGGCAGAGTCAACATGGTTTTTTGAAAGGGAAATCATGTTTAACCAATTTATTGGAGTTCTTTGAAGAAGTAACATGTGCTGTGGATTAAGGGGAACCGGTGGATGTACTGTAGATTTCCAGAAGGTATTTGATAACGTGCCACATACAAGGTTATTGTGGAAAATAAAAGCTCATGGGGGGGGGGGGGGTAACATATTGGCATGGATAGAAGATTGGCTAGCTAACAGGAAACAGAGAGTAGGCATAAATGGGTCATTCTCTGGTTGGCAAGATGTCACGAGTGGTGTGGTAACTCCCTGCTCTTCTTAGAAGTAGTGCCATAGGATCTTTTATGCCCACCTGAGAGGACAGGCAGGGCCTTGGTTTAGTGTCTCATCTGAAACATGGCACCTTCAACTGTGCAGTAGTCCCTCGGTAATGCACTGGAGTGTCAGTCTTGATTTTTGTGCTCAAGTCCTGGGGCTGTATTTTACCAGCCCTGGCACCAGGTAGTTAATTGCCTAACCACTGAAAAATCTGGCGGGGTGGGGGTCCCCCGAATGGCCGATGTGGAGTTGCCCCAGTTTCCTGGCTTGGCATTGAGATCCCTGCCATGGGGACAAAATTCAGGCCCTGGAGTGGGATTTGAATGCACAAAACTGGGTGGCACAGTGGTGAGCACCGCAGCCTTACAGCTCCAGGGACCCGGGTTCGATTCTGGGTACTGCCTGTGCGGAGTTTGCAAGTTCTCCCTGTGTCTGCGTGGGTTTTCGCCGGGTGCTCCGGTTTCCTCCCACATCCAAAAGACTTGCAGGTGATAGGTAAATTGGCTGTTGTAAATTGCCCCTAGTGTAGGGAGGTGATAGGGAATATGGGATTACTGTAGGGTTAGTATAAATGGGTGGTTGTTGGTCGGCACAGGCTCGGTGGGCTGAAGGGCCTGTTTCAGTGCTGTATCTCTAAATAAAATAAATAAAATAAAAAAATAAAATAAAAAACTCTGACTCAGGCAACTGAGCCAAGGCTAACACACAGTAGAAAGACTGTTGGCAAGTTTGAGTGTACTGAACAGCTGACGTTGTTGGTTTGCAGCAGAGTGCAGAAACTGAACCTATGTATTGTGATTGAATTTAAAGGAACACTCAACAAGTCAAACCTATACTGTACTTTTGTTACAGCTGTTTCAAACTGATTCCTCAATTCGGTTAAGAACATAAAAAATAGGAGCAGGAGTAGGCCATTCAGCCCCTCAAGCCTGTCCTGCCATTCAATAAGATCATGGCTGATCTGTCCCAGGCCTCAACTCCTCTTTTGGGCCTGCTCCGCATAATCCTTGACTCCCCGAGATTTCAAAAATCTATCTACCTCTTCCTTAAATACATTTAGTGATCTAGCCTCCACAACTCTCTGAGGTAGAGAATTCCAGAGATTCACCATCCTCTGAGAAGAAATTCCTTCGCATCTCCGTTTTAAATGTGTGACCCCTTATTCTGTAACTATGTCCCCTAGTTTGAGATTCCACCACCAGTAGAAACATATTCTCAACATCTACCCTGTCAAGCCCCCTTAGAATCTATGTTTCAATAAGATCATCTCTCATTCTTCTAAACTCCAATGAATAAAGGCCTGACCTGTTTAACTGTTCTTGAAAAGCCAACCCCTTTATCCCAGGAATCAGCCTAGTGAACCTTTACTGAACTACCTCCAATGCTAGTCTATCCTTCCTTAAATACCAAAACTGTACTCAGTACTGCAGGTGCGGCCTCACCAACACCCTGTACAATTGTAACAAGACTTCCCTATTTTTAAACTCTAACCCCCTAGCAATAAAGGCCAAAATTCCATTTGCCTTCCTAATTACTTGCTGCATCTGCATGCTAACTTTTTGTGTTTCATGTACAAGAACACCCAGATCCCTCTGTACTGCAGTATTTTGTAGTCTTTCTCCATCTAAATAATAATCTGCCTTTTTATTCTTCCTACCAAAGTGGATGACCTCACACTTTCCCACATTGAACTCCATCTGCCAAGTTTTTGCTCACTCACTTAACCTATCTATATCCTTTTCTTTGTGTCCTCATCATAACATGCCTTCCCATCTATTTTTGTATCATCAGCAAATTTGGATACACTACATTCTGTCCCTTCCTCAAAGTCATTAATATAGATAGTAAATGGTTGAGGCCCTAGGACTGATCCTTGTGGCACCCCACTAGTTATGGCTTTCCAACCTGAAAAAGACCCATTAATCCTGACTCTCTGGGTTAACACAAAAGACACAATCTAATATAAGATTAGAGTTCCGGATCTCCAGAGTACCTGTAGAGTTTGATGTGTCCATTGAAGTGCGCACAACCTGCAGCATTGCATGACAATCTGAGCTGAATGACATGGAGAATGTGGCCACTCTAGGGCCCACTGCAGTAAAGCACCAATGGTTGAGGTCCAAACTTAGGGGTAGCTTCTTTCAGGAATGACCTTCATTCCCTTCTTATTTTGAGGCTGACTGTTTCCTTGAAGCAGATGGCACAGCTCTGTAACTGACTCCATGCTGGTCCAGATCTTGCGGAGGCACTTTCCCTTGATTGTCTGGTAGGTGTATTAGAGGATAATAGTGGATGCAGGCTGTCTATTTCCGTTGCAGGATAATCTCACTGGCATATCTTTTTTGATCCTACCATCTTCAAGCATTAAACTCTGTGCTTTGTAAGGCAGTTAAAGGCAAACCCATAATTTTATTTAAAAATGTCAGTTTTATTCAGAACTTTCTTCCCCGCATACGGGGATTTTACAGCTGTCTCAAACTGATTCCAATTGGTGTCAATTTTGAATGGATGAAGTTAACATTTCTGCCCCAAGCTTGAAAAATAGGTGGGTTTGTCTATCAGTGTCTTTATTTAAATATTTTTAAGAATTCATAATGAAAATCTCACAACATCACAGATTTATTAGGATTTTAAAAAGTATATGAATGATCTCACCAGCATTAGGTCTTGTAAATAAGGACTAGTAAATTATTCCATCATGGAATCACCAGTTCATGAAATAATAACTTTACAAGATTGAATGCTAGTGAAACTGTTCCCACATATTGAAATTTTTATCCCAGTAACTCAGTAAATTGTTTTTTCTATGTGGAGGCCAGCATAGGCAACTGACAAGAAAGTTTCTCACTCGCTTATGTATTGTGTTGTAGAAATTAAAATTATGTACAGTTAGGATAGGGTCAATATAAGGTTCACTCGTTCAACAGATTGAATTTGTCATAATCATACTCAAGGTCATCTCAACCTTGCATACTTTTCACCAGTTCACTTGGTCGAAAACTAATTATCAATCATTCAGAGGCCTCCAGAATCATTTATATCAATGAAATTTGCATTACATTGAAATGCTGATGCACTCCTAAAATGAAACAGAAATTCAGACCAACTTTTAAAGCTCCTTTTCAGTCGTCACAAAGTTCATGACCAGGAATAACTTTTTAAGGTTGTTACTTGAAAGGAATATTAAACTTTTTGGACAATAAATAACAAGTCCTGACTTTAGTCAAAGATACACAAACATGGAATAAAGCTGAATAATTTAAAAACATTATTTAACCTTGTGACGTTTACTCAGTTATTCGCCTCACATATGATCATTTTGTATAGGTGCCATCTCCCCCTGACAGAACTAAACATACCATCAGACAAAATGCCTCCCCTAACAGTGCCTGACAGAATAAAAAAATGTAGATAGACATTAGGAGATAACATATTTTTGAGGAGTTTATTATTTTCCATGGCCTGAAAATATACATCTTGTACAGTTGGCAGTTAATTTGAGTGAACAATCCTGCTATTATATATCAGTGTACCAGATCTGCTAAAGTATAGAACAGTAAACGAGCAACATGAGTATGCTATGCTGAGTCAAACCATATGTATTGTAGTCATGCTTTCTAGCAACTGGTATTGCAAATTCAACTTGAGTTGCCCAGAGCCCCTCTTACCGCAAGACATCTCCCATCAATGTACCTTCATGTTTCCCTGTTCTTGGGGCAGTTATATATTCTTTATGATTAGCTACCAACTCCTAAAATATGTCCACAGATCAGGAAAAACTGTGTGCTCCTTGTTACATAAAGTTGAGAAATGAATGATCATAAGTAGGGCACTGTCCCTCCACCAACACGTGTATATGTGAAGACATGGGGCTGAAATTTATG
Source organism: Heterodontus francisci (assembly GCF_036365525.1). NCBI lineage: Eukaryota > Metazoa > Chordata > Chondrichthyes > Heterodontiformes > Heterodontidae > Heterodontus > Heterodontus francisci. The sequence goes on along the minus strand of NC_090388.1, from coordinate 32,927,895 downwards.
AGCACGCAGCAAATCGTGGCGGGGCAGTCTGATCTCGGCAGCCGTCAGGCGCGTATGCGCTGTTGCTGGGCCCCTGCGATATTTCACTCATTTAAATGGAGGGGGCAGAACAGCCACCCCCAATGACGTAGAGGGGGCGGCCGCTCCGTCCCTGACAATGGCATCCAGCGCCATCGTGCATGTGTCGCGCCATTTTTAAAGGGCTTCAGGCCCTTCAGGCTCATTTAAATTTTTAAATGTCTGTTTCGAAGAAAACTGCAGAGTACTTTTAATTTTACAATGATTCCCCTCTCCCACCCCCACCCCACTGAATCTTCATTTAATAATTTGACACATCCCCCAAAACAACACCTTTTTGATATTCTGAACTTCCCCCTTCTGACGTCAGCACCTTTGACCCTCAAGCCCTTCCCATCATCCCCACAACCAATAACGACAGTTCTCCCCGCTCCCCTTCCCCCCCCACGCCCTGAGAATTACACTCCTCTCCACTCCCCTCCCCAAATGTCTCGCCTCAGTTCCCCTAACGGGGTTCCAAAGGTGCGGGACTTTTGGCCACCAGCCAGAATATTGCCGTGGGACAGCCGTCCAGTCCAGGTAAGTTATTTAACATTTATTTGCATTCATTATAATACGCAAATGAAGGCTCCGCCGCTGTGTGGCAGGGAGGCCGCACCGAGGCCTCGTCGACGCCTGTAAAATGTGACGGAGCCTTACCAGCGTCAGGGGTCCTGGCGGGCCTTCCACAGAAGAATTTTCCGAGCCATCCCGCCATGACCCCCGCATTGAAGGGGCTGAAAAATTCAGCCCATGATTTTCAGAATATCATTGTTTCATGTATAGAATAAGTGCTTATTTCGCACAATGCAATATCCTGTAGCAAATTATATATATTTCTAAAATTACTACCTGAGTACTGACGTTTTGCGTAAAAAGTTTGAGGGAATGAAAATGCCAGTTTCTGGGTGGATTCGAACAATACCAAATCACTTACTGTTACATAGGACAACTCACTTGTCCTAATAATGCACAGCTGAGAAAAGGGAGCAGAAAAAGGGAAAACAAGATAAGTTGATGAAGAAAAGGGGACCTGCTAGATGTGGCATCTAGTGGGTGATCCCAGAGGTGGTTCTTAATTCGCCATTTTCCGCTTCATATGGGGATCCAAAATGGACCGGGTCCGGAGGGACACGATGTTCAAACCTCTGGATAAGGGCGGGAAAAATGTAGCCAACGTGGCCCTCATCCTGATGACCATCTTCGTATGCGGCTGCATCAAGCTGTGTGTAGACCTCCAGTACGCAAACACCAAGTGTCACTACGTGCTGAGGTTCTATCTGTCCCCGGTGTTGCGAAGGATGGGCCTGGTCACATTGCCGTGGAACGCTCCATGCAGTTGGACCGTGCCGTACCACCTATCCTTCATGGAGCAGTTTCTGCGGGAAAACACCTTTGACCACCGATCCAACAGGCAGTGGTCTGCACGGAATGTCCTCAAGGCCCTAAGGGAAAAGGAGATGGGGGATCCTGTCGGATGGTTCCCCGAGCAGACCGCCAAAGTCATTTGGCGGTATCCCTCATCACCAGAACTTTCAAACAAGCACCAAGATGTAGCTTGGCTGGTGGTGAGAAGGGCCTTCCCCGTCAGATCCTTCCTGCACACCCGAAGAGTCGCCCCCTCCGCGCAATGCCCCCGCAGTAGCTGTGGTGGGGAAGAGATGGCTGCCCAGCTCCTCCTGGAATGTGTCTTTGCAAAGCAGGTGTGGAAAGAGATGCAGTGGTTTTTGTCGAGGTTCATCCCAAGCAGCTCTGTAACACAGGAGTCTGTGCTCTACGGGCTGTTCCCAGGGACGCACACCGAGACAAACATCAACTGCTGCTGGAGAACTATCAGTTCGGTGAAAGACGCCCTTTGGTCTGCCCGAAACTTGCTGGTCTTCCAGCGCAAAGAGTTGTCCACGACCGAATGTTGCAGACTGGCACATTCCAAGGTCCAGGACTACGTGCTGAGGGACGCACTAAAGCTTGGGGCAGCCGCAGCAAAGGCTCAATGAGGAAAGACCACTGTGTAAGGTCCCCCCACCAAGCTGAACTGAGGGGTTGGACCCATGGGAAACCCCTCGAACTGTATCGGGAAAATTTTCATTTGCTGTAAATGTAAAAATGTAATTGGCATGACAAATGTGAAATGGAAGGGTTGTGAAGCAACTCATGATTGTATTGAAGGAAACTGATCTCCCTTGCAATGTTTGTATTTTTTGGTGCTGTTTGAAACTGTTTGGCAATGTAATTTTTACAGATTTTTATCAATAAAGTATATTTTGGAAATAAAAAAAAAAGCTGGCCTCCCTCGCATCTCCGGTTCTGATTGGCCCTACACTTCCTCAGCTTGCCCACTGTCCCTAATTAGTGGGTGATCCCAGAGGTGGTTCTTAATTGGCCATTTCCAATAAGGTCGCGCTGAACTCCTGCTGCTGCAACAAACATGATAAGGACCCAACTTGCCCAACACATTATTTTTGCCATCTTCCCAGCCCCTCCCCTCCTCCAAACCTGCCTCCAAGGTGCTGGGAAAATTCTCCTCAATGTGTTTGGCTTAATATTATGTATTATACTATAATCCCACTGCACTAGGAAACTATTATGTGAGTATGGCTACTGCAATTGTTCCTTCAGACTTCTTCTAAACACTGAGAAATACCCTCCAATACATTTGTCTATTACAGGATCTTTAATTTATTTTGTTTTTGAAGTTACAGTTCCTTAGATCTGTGAACATGGTGTGGCGGGGTGGGGGGGTGTCTGTAGCTTATCTGAGTTTTGTTGTGCATACAGATCAAAGAGGCCTCTATATCAGGCAGGTTGCCACTTGCTGTGCTGCAATGGCACTTTCAGTGATACCTTTGTGTTGCCCTGCTCTCCATACTTCATAGTCATGAAACATCATTTTCAATTCAAGTTTGTAGTATGTCTAAAAGGCTTCATTACATATGATCAATAGGTTTGTGGTAGAACATAATAAATTATACACTTGCTGATCAAATGAAACAATAAATTTTTAAGTTTACCTGTCATCCTATTTGCACTTTGTTATATAGTTCATACATAAGTGTAGTTTTAAGTGTTTCAGTGACAAAGGGCATCTTTGTATTAGCCATTAGGTAAGTTAATTTAGGCCACAAAGAAAGTTATACTTCCCAGTTTATAATAGATGTAAACTAAAAGTTCCCGCCGCAAGATTTTCCATTAACACAGGATGCATTACATTGCTTGACTTAAAAAAATATACTTTTACTTTGTTTCAAAGAGGTTAATGGAATTTCCATGGCATTGTTCTGCTACATGCAATTATGCATCTGGTTCATTAGAAGACTGATATTTACAGGGTCTTTTTGGTTGAATAAGTAAATACAGAGGGAGGCATTATGCATCAAACAGGCAGCTTAATGCAGATAGAATATATTTTACGAAGGTAGCAAAATTGGGTCTGCGTCGCCTATGGCTTGGGCGAGTCTCCACTGGCGGTGAGGAAGGCAATTTGGCAAGACCCTAAGTTTACCTGTCATCCTATTTGCACTTTATTGTTATATAGTTCATACATAAGTGTAGTTTTAAGTGTTTCAGTGACAAAGGGCATCTTTGTATTAGCCATTAGGTAAGTTAATTTAGGCCACAAAGAAAGTTATACTTCCCAGTTTCCCCTAATTTTAATGGGTTTGCTTGTGCATGAAAAAAGTCGGCAGGGTGTCTGGTTAGCAGCCTGGGGGTGGAAAATCCGGAAGGCAGCAGATCTTGACTCTAAAGGGAAATGGAAGTTTTATTTTGGCTAATCTTTTGCTTCTAATAGAAGGACAGTGAGCAGTAACAGAAAAGTCAACAGAGTTGCATAAAGAAACAAAGGCACTTTACTTACTTGGGACAAGCAGACACAGGTGCCATTTTGGACATATCTGTGGCTCTTGCCTGTCCATGTCAGCTGGAAATGCACCCGGAGTGGGGGGCAGGGTGGGGGAGTGTTGATTTGTGGGTCCGCTCAGGTTCCTCTCAACCATGACCATGGTCCTTTTGGACCTACCTGAAGTGGGCCATCATTTGTCTTGAAAGTGGAAGACAGATATTCCTTAGCTCCATTCACAGTCTTCAGCAGAGAAACTATTTGGGTCTCTTTATGTGCTACCTCGTCCACTTGCCCATATTCATTTGTGAGGAATGCTCCACTCAGTGTTTTTCCCCCTCAGTATACTAATCTCAAATTGGGACAGTTCTTATGCAAGGTGGAGTATGTGTTGCAACTTGCTGTGAAGTTCTCAGGTTATCGCTGCCATCAGCTGCCACTATCTCATCTTGGAAAGACCTTTTAGAAAGAGAAAAGCAAGGTATGGAACAAGGGTTCCAGGATGGAATACATTCTAACAGAGGAAGATGACAATGTATGATACTGCTATGAAATACATGGCTCTATGTTACTAAGCAAGACAAGTAAGAAATTAAAGAAGGATATTGGCTGGGTGGTGGCAGAACAACTCAACTCTCATTCTTCACCTCCCAGATCAAAAATGCCTAGTCATTTCTTCAAATCGGGACTGATTTCCAATGGGAAATCCTCCGTCAGTGTCTACCCGATTACCATGGTTATAAGCAATACTCTCTTGAAAACAAGACATCCAAATGTTAGAAATTGGAAGAGCACACAGGTAGCCAACCCCATGTTCAGTACACATCCCTTCATATGTAAGTGCATTCAAATGATTCAGGCATTTCATTTCTGGTGGCATTGTTGGTTCTCCACACACCATTCAACATTTGCATCTCAGTAAGCGCTATTCATATGCTCTACAAAAGATGTGCCCTATGTCTTCACTGTAATGAGTGTGCAGAAAAGAAAAAAGTTGTCTCTATATTTTCCATGTTACCTCCTTGAGGATGCTGTAGTTCACAATTTTGATTGGGACCATGAGGTCAGAGGTGCACCACTACGCATTCTCCCATAGTCCTCTCAAGGCATTCAGCATAGTCTCAAATGATATCATGAAAGCTTTTTGCTCCCTTCCAAAGCTTGGCCCAGAAGTAAAATGTGGGTTTGATTACATTGGCATTCTTAATATCACAAATATTTCCCTTTTTGTTCCCTTGGAGCTGTGAGGCTCCATTCATTCTCTCTGCAAGTCCTGTCCAAGCAGCTTTGATCTCCACTTTACACACCACCTTTGGAGCTTTGCCAAATGAATTGTTCTGATAGTATATTGTATTCATTAGCAATGAAGCCAAAATTCAAGAAAGTATACCATTCATAGCTAGAGAATATAGCAGAAAATTTACTGGTGTTGATATTAAGCAGACATTAGCCAGTTTATTTTAACTGAATTAAAGATTTTGTTAAAAGTGAACCAAAGAATGATGTGCACATTTTAAAATTCATCTGTTATTGCTAGCAGTAATTTCTAGGTTGGTATAATTCATTACGTTAACAAAACTTTTTTTATTGCGATAGTTAATTGAGTTCTATGTAAAGATCTGAAAGTTTGACTTCTTTGAATCAATGTCATAAAGCCAGAAAGATGAGCAGTTATTTATTTTAATTTGTTTAGCAATTAAATGTATATTTCTTACAATATTGTTGTTCAAGTAGACCAGCTCAATAATTTTATAAAATGATAGTGATTATCGCTTTATCATGCAACTAGGAATTTGGTCAGCTGAATGGAATATATGATGCTAATTCTGATCATAACTCATATTTGAAACTCTAAATTATCTTAAATGTAAATACTCTGTAAACCCAAGTGATTGATTGAAAATATACATATCTTTCTACAACAGAACCAAATGTCCCAAAGGTTTAATAAAAAATTTGTAACACTGAATGTGTTTCGTTTCCGCTCATGCAGACACTTCACAGTGTTTGTGCAGCAGCATCCAAGAACCAATTTTCATTTTCTTTATAGGTTTGCTGCTAAAACTAGTTCTGTGTTGAAGCAGAAAGGGCCTGGTATAAAGTATTAGAGAAGGTTTCTCCCTTTGAAGTTAAAAGCACAAATTTTAGGACATCCGACAGTAGTGATGACAATTCTCTTATTGGTAATTAGTGCAGACCAGTTCAGTCTGTAGATCTTTACACAATTTATAATAAAACATTGCCATACAGTATTAAGATACAGACAAGTGAAATATTTTTGGCTCTATTTCAAAGAATGGTACATTAATAGTTCCAATCATTCACATTCCGAAGTTTCATTCTCTAGTCGAGAATTTAGCCCATTTAATCTCAACCTTTCAGAAAACCAAATATGTTTCCTTTCCATGTTTTTAGCTTTTATGTTCAGCTGGACATAAGTGGGAAGCCCCTCTGTTAAGGCATCTTTCAAAGGGCTCTCAGAAAGTGCAGCAGTCCCTCCCCAGCACTAGATTGCCAACCTCGGTTCTGAATTCAAGTATTTGTGAGAGATTCCGGCCCATAAACCTCGAAGACAAATAGTGTGAAAGTGCTATGAACTAAGAAAAACTGACACCTACAGTACCCAATCTCAGCTGTGTCTCCTGTGGAAGAATGCCAAAAAGAGGCCACTCATTCCAAGGCAGTTCTCTGTGCTCCTCTGACACTTCAGAGCAGCACTGCCAAAGGCTTAGGAGCAAGTTACCTACTTACCCCTTTCTCAAAGCTGAGGAAGAGTCCAAGAGGTCAGGAAAAAACTGGAAACAAAATATAAATAGAAAAAAATGACACTGCATCTTTACAAAAAATAAATTAACTTTTTTTCACAGTTGACATGTTAGTTATAATATCTACCAGCAGAGACCCGCAAAACACTTGCAGGCAAATTAGTATCTTTATTACAACAGTACTTCTTTAAATACAGGATTTCTAGTTATTCTTTCACCAAAGACTTTAAAAAGAATGCAAACTTTTCACTCTGGAAAATGCTACATAAAGCTGTCCATGTGTCCCCACCCCCAGCGATCCTCTGGTCTTTTTGTGCCAAAGTTTTAGGAGGCTTTAAAGGGATGGGGATTCCGCCTTCAAGAGCTGCCAGCCAATCAGAGGGCTGGCAGCTCAACAGTATAGGCAGCACCACTGGGAGCGGTGGCCACTGCCAGTACTGCAGAAACTCAGACCCAGGCCCAGCAGTGGAATCATGGACAAGAGTTACGTGTGGCAGGGTTACTGGGGCCAGTCTGGAAGGCCCTGCCGAGCTTGAGGGGAGGGGAGGGGAGGGGAGGGGAGGGGTTGGTCTTCTTGTCCAGGGGAAGGGGGGGTCCCAGGGGGTGAATTGGTTCTCGGTGGGCGTCCTCTGTGGGCCACAAATTGCCCATAAAGGAGTGAGCCCATGTTGCTGAGCTTACAGCATTTAGTTTTTGTAATTGTGCTTTGTTTTCAATGTGTAATTTCAGGTACTCTAATTGTGTATTCTAATTCTTCAAATTATTGATTTATTAATTTGACAACTGGACTATTTACCATTGGAACTAGATGATAACTTCCCAGTAGCCAGCAATAGTGAACATTGCTAAAGACTTAGAAGCAAGTCTCCAGCCCACCCTCTTAGATGGAGAAAAATGCTAAAAGAAGAAAAAGGGCAAGGGGTTGAAAGTAATATATTTTCTTTAAAAAAAGATTGTTATTTGTAGAACAAGATGATGTTGTGCCTTTAATTGTTTTCCTTTGAAAAATAGGAAAAATGTCCATCTTGTGTAACTTTCAACCCATTACCCAAATTTAAAGTATTATTTCATTAGCAGGAGCAGACCTACCATTAGTCAATTACAATGTGTCTGCTTCCCAAGCAGCTAATAAGCTATTTTACCAATAGAGTTGATAAAGGTGTAAGTAAAACATTGCCCTAGTAAAAAAAAATGTTTGTACGAATGTAGAAAGAGTAAGTTATTAGAAGATATACTTTGCATAACATTGCAATTTTATTATATGTGAAACGATGGTAGAGAGAATGGGCGCTAAATTGGGCCGTGTAGCATTTATTTTTAGGCACTAAGCAGCCACATAAGACACAAATGGGTTTTGAAATGCGGGCGGACTTTCAACAGGAAGGGCACAAGACATCATCTTGATAAAGGGCTTTGCATGTGCATGCACCTAATAACTGCCAGCAACATGCAGAATAATAAGATGATGAAGCGACTGAGTGTGTGTTGGTGATTTGAAGCCACCTTTTGATTGTCTCCGTACTCCTACTGATCTGTTGGACAACAGATTGATGAACTGCTGTGACACCTTGGAAACTCTTTGAGGTATCCAGAGTCACGATGGCAGCAGTTTGAGCTTGCAAAGCAGCACTTAGACCTCTGATGGAAGTTGTTTGTGCTGCAATGGAAACTGTGACATCAGACGCTGTATCACTTCATCATAATGGGTTCCACAGGTGTGCTGATGGAGGATCACATTTTCCATGTTGGAAAGGATGGGCTGCAAGCTTTGTGCAAAGCCCTGTGCCAAGTTGGAGCTGGACTACTCCATTCTTGACATGGCGCACAGGTTTTCTGGCAGGTTTTCCAGTGCACCAACTACTTGATTGTGTCAGCCTACCCCATCAAAGTCCTCATCTGACTCCACTGCAACAGAACTAGTGTGCATTCTCGCCCTCCAGCAAGCTGGCACCTGCACTGTCCTTTTCCCCTAGTCCTGGCTTCTGTACACTTGTCCCCAGTGTCTCACCATGTGCAGAGCCTTAAAATATGCACAGTGCCAATCTCTCAACTGGCGCCTAAGTGTAAGAGCGATTGATGACATCTCTTTATCCTCATTGTCGTCTTTCCCTTCCTCCTCTGACTAGGAATATCTGAAATGAAAAAGGGACAAGGATTGAGTTGTGGTGAGGAGAAGAGAAAGTAAGAAGTGTGTGCTTACCCCATCTGTAGTTTGTGAGAAGAGATTGTGGGATGGGGGAGAAATGGGAATAGAGATGGAGGATTAGGTATGCAGATACCCTGGTTACAGATCGATCCCTCCAGTGGCCAAGGCCTCAGCGATGCCCCTTCCTATGTCGGCTAGCAATATCTCCTCCATAGGGGTTAAAACATGCAGGCATGCCTCCTTCTCCTACCCCCGCCCACCCCCCGCAACTCCTGCTGCCTTCTGTTATGCCCAGCCTTCTCCTGCAAGAAAGAGGGAAGTGTGTCAGTCAGTGTCCACAAGTTTAGGTGATGTGGCTGTCATGATTAAATAGCTGCCACTGTGTGGGAGTTCTGAATTGTGGGTACCAGGTTAGGGCCAGTGTTAAGTGTGTTAGGGTGCGATAAAGAACACCAAAACATAATAAATAGGAGGAGGAGTAGGTCATACAGCCCTCGGGTATACTCCACCATTCAATAAGATCACGGTTGATCTTCTACCTTAACTCCACTTTCTCGCCTTAGCCCCATATTCCTTGATTCCCTAAGAGTCCAAAAATCTATCGATCTCAGTCTTGAATACACTCAACAACTCAGCGTCCACAGCTCTCTGGGATAGAAAATTCCAACCATTCACAATCCTCTTAAGTGAAGAAATTTCTCCTCATTTCAATCCTAACTGGCCAATCCCTTATCCTGAGACTATGACCCCCTAGTTCTAGATTCTCCAACCAGGAACAGCCTCTCAGCATCTACCCTGTCAAGCCCTCTAAGAATTTTACATGTTTCAATGAGATCATGTCTCATTTGTCTAAACTCCAGAGAATATTGGGCCATTCTACTCAATCTTTTCTCAGAGGACATTCCTCTCATCCCAGGAATCAATCTAGTGAACCTTAATTTCCCTGTACCCCCAAGCAAGTATATCCTTAGGTAAGGAGACTAAACCAGCACACAATACTCCAATTATCATTGCAGCAAGTCTTCATTACTCTACTCTCAAGTCCCTTGCAATAAAGGCTAAGATATCATTTGCCTTCCTAATTGCTGACTGTACCTTGTTACGACCAAGGCGGGAGGAGTGCACTGTCTTTCTCTAGTTCCACTTCTCCACAGGTCACAGCATATATTTAAATGTGTACCCAGTTACCAATGCGGCCAATTATATACCCTATTTTTATTTCAGAATAAAATCCACCAACCAGGTTTCTTTAATAAACAACAAAGGTATTAATTTAAAGTGACCCCTGACAATGCAGCCCAACGCCAATATCATCAGAGCGCTCCCAGCTTCACACATGCACAGAACTGACCCTTCCTGTCAGTATGGTGCTGTGCATGCACAGCCTCCGTTAGCACCCGGCTTGCCAGGACTAATTCGTGCATGTATTTTGCAACGTCTGCTCACCTCTCGTTCCCTGCCTCAACACCACTTCTCCCTCCCCTTGGCCACTCACTCTCCGCTTCACCCCCCACTCCCCACCTGTCGGCCACTCGTTCCCACCTCACCCCCCCCCCCACCACCTGTCAGCCACTTGCTCCCCGCTTCACCCCCCCCACCTCTCAACCACTCCCTCCCTGCCTCACCACTTCTCCCCCCTCAGACACTCCCTTCCCACGATCACCGCCTCTCTTTCTCGGATGGGGGAAGCAGGGGAGAGAGAGAGAGAGAGAATGACCAGATAGGCAGGGAGAGGAGCGAGTGGTGAACATACGGATGCAGGAGGCAGCGGCGAACAGAAGCGTGATGGCAGGAGGGAGTGGGGTACTGTTGTTGCTGGGATGAAGGCAACGGTCACAGCCACTGTGGGGACTTGGGTTTCATTTGCTTTTGTTTTTGTGATAAATTGAGTAGCGCCATCTTTACTCCTGGTAGCTGCCAAAAACTGTCACAGACAGTGACATTTCAATGCATGAGGTTGCATTTGCACATGTGCAAGTACTGTGCCACCTAGTGGTTATGTTGTCAGCAAACACATCCATTAATTTATTATAAAACAAGATTTTGTCAATAAAGGTGCAAAGCTTTAACACAGTTTGAAATATGTATGTCGACCCTTCTAAATAACCAACACACCCACACACCGATTAAAGGAAAAATAAAGATGCCTTGGCCAAAGTACTTGTTAATTCTTGAAGAAAAAGGATAAGATATGTTATGTTCCAGATGGCATACAGTCTGGTGTCCAAATGCACGTAGACTACTCACTAGGATCTTTTCGGAAGCAGTTCGTTCAAGAGATGTTGAGAGGAAGTCTTCCAGAAGCTTCTCAGGAGAAATGCAGCATCAGGGGTTTTAGCTATCTCACACTGGATTTTGCAGGGTTTCTCAGACAGGTGGAGAAAAGATGAGCTGGGTGTTTCTTTTAGCAGGCTACAAACCCAGCTGACTCAAAACCGTATTCAAAAATGAAACCAACTCTTGAGCACCATAAATCTTGACAGGTCACCTCTCTTGTAAACAGCTCCCATAGTCTGAAGGCACCTGTTGTTTATTTAGCTGAAGACATGTGACATCTAGTAAATGTTTTTTAAACAGAGTCCTTACAGTGACACTTTAAAAAAACAAAGTCCAGCATCTATGGAATCACTTCAGTCCTCCAATGAATCCATCTCCACAATTCTAAAACACGAGTCCTCAAAAAATATTTAAAAATAGAAGCACTTCCACAACAACCTGCATGTTAACTATGATTTGTACACAAGGACACTCAAATCTCTATGAATATCAACATATACTCTGTTAGCTTTTTTAAAATATTCTCCTTTTCTATTCTTCCTACCAAATAGATAACTTCACATTTCCCCAAATGCCACCTTCTTGCCTAATTACTTAACCTGCCTACATCACTTTGCAGCCTCTTTGCACACTCCTCACAGCTTACTTTCCCACCTAACTTTTATCATCAGCAAATTTTGATACAGTCATTGCAACGTAGAAAATTTACAGCACTGAAGGAGGCCATTTGGCTCAACAAATCTGCGCCAGCTGAAGGAGAGTTATCCAGCCTAATCCAACTTTCCAGCTCTTGGTCCATAGCCCTGTAGGTTACAACACTTCAAGTGTATATCCAAGTCTGTTTTGAATGTGTTGGGGGTTTCTGCCTCAACCACCCTTTCAGGCAGTGAGTTCCAGACCCCACTGACTTCTGAGTGAAACAATTTCTCCTCATCTCCCCTCTTATCCTTCTACCAATTACCTTAAATTTATGCCCCCTGTTATTGACCTCTCTAAGGGAAATAGGTCCTTCCTACCTACTCTGTCTAAGCCCCTCATAATTTTGTACACCTCAACTAAATCTTGCCTCAGCCTCCTCTTCCAAAGAAAACAATTCCAGCCTATCCAATCTTTCCTCATAGCTAAAATTCTCCATTTTTGGCAACATCCTCATAAATCTCCTCTGTAACCTCTCTAGTGTCATCTCCCCTAAATGACGTTGCAGGGTAAAGATTGTTTGTATTGTAATCCGTCTGTGATTATACAATACCACCAGTGGCATCTCCGCTGGAAACTTGAAATATGTAAATTATAGGCACAATGGAAGTATCTCTCACAGTTGCTTTAGAGTCCAAAATCCAAGATACATTTATAGCTAACCAGCTTATCCGGTTAAGTTACAGGCAATTATATTGAGACCATAGATGCCCATATGCTCAAACAAGTCAGTGAGGCTTGTGAGAAGTTGCTGTCTAACGGTGGCATGCGCAGGAGCTGTAGGTTGACGCTCAAAGTCAGCAACTGCTCTGTGTCATTATGCAGCTCAGCACGACAGCCCAAATTGCCTCTGAAAGAGATGAACCAGAATGGCTCCAGTGAAGAAGATAGCTGGCACTGATGTGGTTCAATTAGGGTTACTTGCAGCCAAGAGTAGGTAATTTCTGTATTGTCAGCAGCTTGCCAATTAGCTGAATAGCTATCAACCAGTGCTATGCCTGGGAGAGCACTTAATAGACACACAAATGCACAACCAGCATAAGAAGTTCATAACACAAAACAAGTCATATGCCCAGCAAAACATATTAAATATCTACACCACTACTGCCCTCCGATAAAATAAAATGAATTCAGTCTTAAGCAGTCTATTATTCCTTTACTGTTTAGAAAATTACTTTGTTGATCAGTTGGCAAACCTTATTCACACACTTTCTGGTGAGCCTGAACCTCTCATGCACTGCTCCTCTGCCAATCCCCAGTACCTGACACCGTTTTGTAGAACTGCTGTCTGGTGTGGTATCCACTGTGCACCTCCTATGCCATCTGCTGTCATGGGCCATCTTCGCCTCCTGCTCCACTACAATATAGCTATCCATGGCTGCTACATTCATTCCCACTGACCAAAAACGCCTGTGCATTACTAATTTCTACCACTGCTGTGATGATACTTTGAAGTCTTTCCCTTCATTAAAGTTGGTAATTGACAAGTCTGACTTGGAGTAAAGTATAACATTTTTGACAATGCAATTATATGTTGCACAAGTTTATCAGTATGAACACAACAGGAGTAGACGCTTTCTGTATCAGCTTTTTCTTTCACTGTCATAGCTAAATATCGATGAATAGTTTTTTTTAAGCACACGTTGGCTTTTAATTCTACTTTATGTCTACATTTTCACTAAAATTATCAAACAGAAGAAAATGTAATCCTTTAGTCTCAACAGTGGAACCAAAAGAAAAGTACCTCATGCTTTTCTGAGGATGTATAAACTCCCATCAGTTCAACATAGCAAACTCATTACAACACCACAGAGAAGAAAGTGGAGACCACCTTGACGACATCCTTAAGTGCAGCTTCTATGTCTCAGTACACGTGAAGTACTACATACTTTGCGTATGCCACCTGGTCATTTTATAAGTTACTGGATGCCCTTTCTATGAAGCTTAAGGCTGACGAAATTAGGCCTAGGGTATCATTTCAGGAGTTTAAATATTTAACTACTGTGTGTTACAAACGTTTGATAATCTCAAGTTTGCAATGGAGATATGGCAACAGGTGTGGTAAACAGAAGCACTAATGAATTTAAAGTTCAATTAACTACATTGTCTTTTCATACAACAAAATTCTCTTGGCTTATCTCAAGGCCTTTAACATGCTTAAGACATATAAGAATCCTGTACTGCAAGACAAGAGCCAAAATCTAAAGTACTGCTGCTTTTGGCATCATACCTCTCTGGAGACTCCTCCATCTCAGCTAAGTTATTGCTTTTATGGAGGATAAACCCCAACATCAATGGCAGGGGCAAGCTGCCTGTTTCCATGTTGTAATTTCTACAGAAATTCTGTGCAAGAAAATATAGTGGTATCTCTGTGACCAGTTTTAAAGGAGGCAAGCGGAACTTTCAACAGCCTTACTGCTCTTCTTACAATGCCACCCTTGTACAGATCAAAAGGCATTTCCAATGGCGTTCAGGCTGCTAATTTTTACTTGACAATCTGATATGGACATGGATGCCCTATTAAATTTGAACACCAAAATACAACAATAAGTGGACAGTGTATTTGGAATGTGTGTCTGAAGATATATGCCTCTAAATTTGGCTTCATCCGCATAAAACCAGCATGCTGCAGATGCGAATCAGGCATACTGATGCAGCCCACAGATTGCGGTCATGGAAAATTAGGCCAGTTCTGACATAGAATTGACCTGCAGTTAAGTCCTTGGGTGGGAGGGTGGGGGATGTGGGGTGATGCGGTAGGGGGTGCAAATGGGAAGCGGGGTGGGGAGCAAGCCCAGGCTGGCAACAGGCTACAGTATTGCTATGGAGCCATGAGGAACACTCTTGCTTCTCTTTGGTCTGCATTAATGAAAGTGAAAAAAGAACTTTACTTATCTTTCCATGGGTGGCCACCAGCAGTCCCTTTAAGAACCGCTGTAGACCCAGAAAAACTCAGCAGAGCATTCAATGCTCATTTGGTAGCAGGACACTAAATCAAGCATCAGGCCTCTGATTAGCATATTCAAGGGGTCTAACCCATTTTAGGAGGACACCCCATCTATATCGGCACCAATGGCATAGGCTGAAAGAGGGATGAGGTCCTGAAGGCAGAGTTTAGGGAGCTTGGAGAGAGATTGAAAAGCGGGACTTCAAAAGGTAGTAATCTCCGGATTACTTCCAGTGCCACCTGCTAGTAATAGTAAGATAGAGCTGATGAATACATGGCTGGAGAGATACTACAGGAGGGAGGGCTTTACATTCCTGAGGCATTGGGACCACTTCTGAGGGAGGTTGGACCTGTACAAACTGGATGGGTTGCACCTGAACACAGCCGCTTGCTGTTGGGCAGGATTTAAGCGAGCTTGGCAGGGGGATGGAAACCTGAGAGTAGATTCAGAAGGAAGAGAAAAAAAGTTGGAAATGGAAGGCAGAAAATTAGTAAGCCTGTTTGGAAGGCAAAGGAAACAAAGGCTAGAAAAGAGACAGGGGAGTTTGGCAGTGCTCAATGGTATATACTTCAATGCAAGAAGTCTAGGACTAAGGCAGATGAGCTGAGAGCACAGATTGACACATGGGAACATATTTAGCTATTACTGAGACATGGCCGAAAGAAGGGCTGGAATGGCAGCTCATAATTCCTGATTACAGGGTTTTCAGATAAGATAGGAGGATAAAAAAAGAGGGGATGTCATAATATTGATTAAAGAAAAATTATATCTGCGAGGAGGCGTGATATGTGGTAGAAGGAGCATCAAATGAGGCCATATGGGTTGAAATGAAGAACAATAAAGGGGCAATCACACTACCGGGAGTGTACTATAGACCCCCAAATAGTCAGAGGGAGATAGAAGAGCAAATATGTAGGCAAATCTCTGAGAAGTGCAAAACAGTAGGACAGTAATACTGGAGGATTTCAACTATCCTAATATTAACTGGGATAGAATTAGTGTGAAAGGCACAAAGGGAGCAAAATTCTTAAAATACATTGTCATGCCAACTTGCTTTGTTGAATGATAATTTTCTTTAATCCACTGGCGATCTGAATTTATATTTTTTGAAGAAATTTTTTTAAAAGAACAGATTAATAAAAAGATGACTTTGCTAGCAGCTTATGATGACCACCTAATTTGCAAGACTGTATCCTACATTGCAAGGCCTGTGAGGAGGGAGACAAAATGTCTGCTCATTTCCTAGCAAGAACCAAGACCCAGGAATTTTAAGGGAACTACCTATTCTTTTTAGCAAGAAGAGAAACACCATGTTTGAATTACTGGGTGACTGTCATGTGACAAGCCCCTTCCCATCTGTGGTTTTAAGCTTGTGTTTCACTTCAGCAGAGGAGAAGCTTCTGGACTCTGACACATGCAGAACAAAGTGGGGGACCCGCTCCATTTCAGCATACAAGCTTCGAACTCTGCCTGTTGACTGACCACCTTTGCATACTCCAGCTACAATCAGAAACCCTGTTGGAGGAAATCATCTGCATCACAGTCTCCAAAAGATCCACTGAACCAGTCATCTATCTCTTCAAACTAAAACCCTCAGGACCACTGAATTCAGCTGGAAGCCAGCTGAATCACCAAACGCCACAAACTGTATACCCCATTTTCCTATGGACTCTAACTCAACCAATCTACCTTTCCAAACTCTGTAATCTATTGGTGTGTGCATCTAAATCTCTAGTGTGCGTGTGTGTGTGTGTGAATAAAAGGTGGCGCTAGTTTATTATTTTCATTAGTTCGATTTAGGTACAATAAAGTTAACCTCTTCGTTATACTCAAGAGAACCTGTCCAATTGGTCCTTGTTATGATCATAGCAAGTAAGTAATCAAACACCTACTGAATTGGCCAGTACATCCACTTTAAGAAAGAATCAAACCTGTTGTGGTCAAACAAGGAGAGGGAAAAGAGGGAACCCTTCGACCCCTCCTCACTTGACCATAACCACATTTGGGAGAACT
The DNA here is from genome assembly GCF_036365525.1 of Heterodontus francisci. Taxonomy (NCBI): domain Eukaryota; kingdom Metazoa; phylum Chordata; class Chondrichthyes; order Heterodontiformes; family Heterodontidae; genus Heterodontus; species Heterodontus francisci. The sequence continues at coordinate 32,911,155 of NC_090388.1, read as the reverse complement.
TTCTTCTCTAGTAGGCAGCAAGCCCAACAAGAGAGGGAGTGTTCTGGACTTTAGTTTTAGGGAATGAAGCTGGGCAGGTAGAAGGTGTATCAATTGGTGAGCACTTTGGTGGAAGTGATCATAATTCAATTAGATTTAGGGTAGTTACGGAAAAGGACAAAAATAGACCAGAATAAAAGTTCCCAATTGGGGAAAAGTTAATTTTACTAAGCTGAGATGTGATTTAGCTAAAATGGACTGGAAACAGCTACTTGAAGGGAAATCAGTTCCAGATCAGTGGGAGGCATTCAAGGAAGAGATAGTGAGGGTTCAGAGGAAGTATGTTCCCTTAAAGGAAAAGGGTGGGACTAACAAATCCAGAGGCCCCTGGATGTTTAGGGGCTTAAAGGAGAGGATAAAGAAAAAAGGGGAAGCTTATGACAGACACCAAGGGCTCAATAGTACAGATGACCTCGAGGAATATAAAAAGTGTAGGGGTAAAATTAAAAAGGAAATTACAAAAGCAAAGAGAGGGCATGAAAAAATATTGGCAAGTAAAATCAAGGAAAACCCCGATTTTTTTTATAAATACACAAAGAGCAAGAGGATAACTAAAGAAAGAGTAGGGCTATTAGGGACCATAAGGGTAACTTGTATGTGGAGGTGGAGGATGTTGGGATGGTGCTTAATGAATACTTTGCATCTGTTTTCACAAAAGAGAGGGACGATACAGATATTATCAGGGAGGAGGAGTGTGAAATACTAGATGAAATTAACATAGTAAGAGAGGAAGCATTAAGCGGTTTAACATCTTTGAAAGTGGATAAGTCCCCAGGCCAGGACAAAATGTATCCTAGGCTGTTAGGGAAGCAAGAGAAGAAATAGCTGAGGTTCTGACCATCATTTTCCAGTCCTCCCTGGCTGCAGGTGTGGTGCCAGAGGACTGGAGGACAGCCATTATTTAAAAAGGGAGAAATGGATAGACCAGGTAATTACAGGCCAGTCAGCCTAATCTCAATAGTGAGAAAATTCTGAGGGACAGGATAAATATTAATTTAGAAAGACGCAGATTAATCAAAGACAGTCAGCATGAATTTGTTAAGGAAAGTCTGTGTCTGACTAACACTGAATTTTTTGAGACAGTAACAAGGAGGGTTGATAAAGGTATTGAATTTGATGTAGTCTAAATGAGTTTTAGCAAGGCTTTTGAATAAGGTCCCACATGGCAGACTGGTTATGAAAGTGGAAGCCCATGGGATCCAAGCAAAGTAGCAAGTTGGATCCAAAATTGGCTCAGAGGCAGGAAGCAAAGTGTAATGGTTGATGGGTGTCTTTGTAACTTGAAGGCTGTTTCCAGTAGGGTTCCACAGAGCTCACTACTAGATCCCCAGCTTTTTGAGGTATATATAGCAATGATTTAGACTTAAATGTAGGGGGTATGATTAAGAAGTTTACAGACAATACAAAAATTGGCCATGTGGTTGATAATGAAAAAGAAAGCCAAAGACTGCAGGGAGTTATTAATAGACCAATCAGGTGGGCAGAAAGAGTGGCAAATGAAGCTCAATCCAGAGAAGTGTGAGGTGATGCATTTGGGGAAGACTAGCAAGACAAGGGAATACACAATAAATGGTAGGACACTGAGAAATGTAGAGGAACAGAGGGACCTTGGAGTGCATGTCACAGATCTCTGAAGGTGGCTGGACAGGTTAGATAAGGTGGTCAAGAAGGCATATGGGATACGTGCCTTGCTGGGAAGTTATGCTGGAATTGTATAAAACACTAGTTAGACCACTGCTGGACTACCTCCTGCAGTTCTAGTCACCGCATTATAGGAAAGATGTGATTACACTGGAGAGGATGGAGAGGAGATTGAAGAGGATGTTGCCTGGACTGGCGAATTATAGTAATGAAGAAAGATTGGATAGGCTAGGGTTGTTTTCCTTGTGAGGCTGAGGGAAGACCTATGTGAATTAGGCTGCATTTGCTGACAACGCCACCACAAGGTGGTGCAGCAATGGCACATGCGCAAATGCAGCCTGTGCCACTAAAACGTCACAGTCTGCGACGTCAGGCAGCTGCCAGGATTAAAGATGGCACTGCTCAAATAATCACACGATGGCAACCTAAACATATTTAACCGAGCAGGCGGGCGGCGGGGATCGGGAGTGGGCGGCGGATGGAAGGAGGAGAGCGCACCCGCCACCAGCAAGGTCCTCGGCCGCGCTGTCCCCGCACCCGTTCTCTACCCGCTCCCCAGACCCCCTTTCCCCCCACCCCTGCTCTCTCCCCGCTCCCTAGACACCCTCTCCCCCCACCCCTGCTCTCTCCGGCCCAGATCCCCCCACCATTTGCCCGCGTTACGCGATGATGTCATCTGCGCATGCACCAACCAGTCCTGGCACTGCGGAACGCAGCGCATGCGCAGATTGGCGCAGTCGGATGACATAAGCTGCCGACTGCGTTGTCAGTAATTACTTTGATTGAATTATGAGGGGCTTAGATAGAGTAGATAGGAAGGCCCGATTCCCCTTGGTTGACTGGTCCATAAACAGGGGGAATAAGATTTAAGGTAAGAGGTAGGAAGTTTAGAGGGGATTCGAGGATAAATTTCTTCATCCAGAGGGTGGTAGAGACAGAAACCCTCATAATATTTAAAAAGTACTTGGATATGCACGTGAAGTGCTGTAACCTACAAGGCTATGGATCAAGAGCTGGAAGGTGGAAGTAGGCTGGATGACTACTTGTCAGCCAGCACGGGACATGATGGGCCGAATGGCCTCTTTCCGTGCTGTAAATTTTTTATGATACTACGATTTCTGGGGGAGGTCTCTTGTACGCAGAAATTGTTCCCCCAATTCGTATTTTTCCCCAAAAACAGACATAATGCAGACTAATTCCACCCTCTCCTCCCACCCCCGCCATAGTTATAGAGGTGGTAAATATCCCTATACACTAGAGTTTCATAATATAGCTTGAGTTCAGAATTATTGCTGTCCTGTCATAGGACACTGGAAGATTGTTTTAATGCTGCAAATTAAGAGATGCATTCACTTTTGGGTGCCAGCATCTGATCTTCAAGGAGAACTTTCTTTCTGTGAGTCAGTAGATTGTACAGAGGTGCCTATCCTAAGATTTCAGCTTTCCAAGAAGGTCCACCAACTTCTTAGGGCAACCAGAGATGGGCAATAAATGTAGCCTTGCCCATGTCACTCACATTCTGAGAACAAATACAAAAAAACATCGATATAGGTTAACAAAAGAGAGGTTTAAGCTAATCCTAGGCTGAACCACTGTATCACTTACTAGGCTGCATTTTAGTTAATACGCTAGAGATGTAAGGCATCTAATATGATTTTCATATGCTTGACATTTTTATTATAGAATGAAGTACAAAATTTGTGGAAAGAAAATACAGAAATACTTTCCCAAGCAAAGGACTATGGTTATGATGTTATCGATACATTTAGTATCACTATGGGACGCTATAAAGAATTTCTTCAGGGAAAGTGTGCATGTCATTTTCATGAGGTAACTAAACTTTGCTTTTTTTAAAAATGTTTCTCCTGAGGCTTTTTAGGAATCAAAATGTTACACAGACATTTTAAGTGCATTCATTGTGTTAAATTACAGGACTGTAACTTATCGCTTGTTTCATTTATTTGCCCTAATTAATTTATTAAGCAAAGATATATAATATAGCATGTTTAAGTAAAACTAATTTAGATGCTTTTAACTTCAGCAAACACTGCAGCACTACCAACAAAATACTATTCCAGTTATATTCAAAGATTAGCAAATATGTATATGAATAAATATCAGTGACATGTAAACAGGTAGTTTTAATTCTGTTTAACAATTATAAATGTGCTGTGTTAAGTCTATTCAAATCCATTTCTCCCACAGTTGGAGTGATTTTTGTCAGTTTTTCACTGAGCCATTGGATAAAATGCATTGCTGCATCTCAGGGTAAAGTTAAAAAAAATTGGCCCTGAACTTCCTATTGTCTTCAGTACTTACAACATTGTTACTCTGTTATTTTGCTGAAAAGATCGAGGAAATTTGTGTTTTAGTGCATTTAGGTACATTTATGCCTTTAGTGCGCTAAATGCAAATTTCCTTGAGATTTTTAATAGTGCAAATTTTAGACCCGTCAAAGCCTCAGAGATCAGCTGCACTGTTTAAGTACACAAATGTTTCTTGGGTTTATGCTGCTCTTGCTATCGGTGTAACTTTTTGCCCAAAAAAAGCTTCCCCCAAGCACTTTCGATTGATTTAGTTGAGGAGTTAGTGGGCTGATTACAGGCTTCCGGGGAACCTTGTCCTTAACATTTTTTAATCACGGACACCTGCACTCCAAGTTTGCTGTAGTGCTTTCTGCTGCCCACTCTCAGATTGACTTTGGACATGGGATGGCTTTCCCCCAAAACACACAACCCTGTGCCATCATAGTAGAGGAGAAGTTGCAGCAGCAGCTTGTTCAGGCCAGGAAAAGCATAACAGAGGCCAGCAACCCACCAATGCATCTACAAACTGCACTGGTCCTATGAGGGCCTCTCTGCAGAACTGTACATTTAACAGCTGCCCCTCTGCACAGATGCCAGTGGACAACTTCATCTTGAAAATGTGTAGTTATGCTCCGTTGTCAAAACTGCTCTGTCGGTGGCAATTAAGAGCTGACAAAAGGGAATATAATAATGAGGTTAAAAAGACAATTAGTAAGGTAAAGAAGAAATATGAAATTAAAATCTCAAAAGAATATAAAAAGCCGTTAAAAAAATCTAAACCAGTAAAGTAACAAAAGGAGAATTAAGATCGAGATAGGTCCACAGAGGGATGAACAATATAAACTCAAAGGAAATACTGCTGAGCAGGGATAGCGAATAGATACTTTTATTTTTTTATTCATTCATGGGATGTGGGCATTGCTGGCTAGGCCAGCATTTAGTGCCCATCCCTAATTGCCCTTGAGAAGGTGATGGTGGGCTGCCTTCTTGAACTGCTTCAGTTCATGTGAGGTAGGTACACCCAACAGTGCTGAAGGGAGTTCCAGGATTTTGGCCCAGCGATAGTGAAGGAACAGCAATATAGTTCCAAGTCAGGATGGTGTGTGACTTGGAGGGGAACTTGCAGTTGGTGTTGTTCGCATGCATTTGCTGCCCTTGTCCTTCTAGTTGGTAGAGGTCGTGGATTTGGAAGGTGCTGTCTAAGGAGCCTTGGTGCGTTGCATCTTGTAGATGGTACACACTGTTGCCACTATGCATCGGTGGTGGAGGGAGTGAATGTTTGTGGATAGGGTGCCAATCAAGCAGGCTGATTTATCCTGGATGGTGTTGAGTGTTGTTGGAGCTGCACCCATCCAGACAAGTGGAGAGTATTCTATCACACTCCTGACTTGTGCCTTGTAGATGGTGCACAGGCTTTGGGGAGTCAGGAGGGGAGTTACTCGCTGCAGGATTCCTAGCCTCTGACCTGCTCTTATAGCCATGGTATTTATATGGCTATTGCAGTTCAGTTTCTGGTCAATGGTAACCCCTAGGATGTTGATAGTGGGGGATTCAGCGATGGTAATGCCATTGAATATCAAGGGGAGATAGTTAGATTCTCTCTTGTTGGAGATGGTCACTGCCTGGCACTTGTGTGGCACGAATGTTACTTGCCACTTATCAGCCCAAGCCTGGATATTGTCCAGGTCTTGCTGCATTTCTACACAGACTGCCTCAGTATCTGAGGAGTCGCGAATGGTGCTGAACATTGTCCAATCATCAGCAAACATCCCCACTTCTGACCGTATGATTGAAGGAAGGTCATTGATGAAGCAGCTGAAGATGGTTGGGCCTAGGACACTACCCTGAGGAACTCCTGCAGTGATGTCCTGGAGTGAGATGATTGACCTCCAACAACCACAACCATCTTCCTTTGCGCTAGGTTCGACTCCAATCAGCAGAGAGTTTTCCTGCTGATTCCCATTAACTTCAGTTTTGCTAGGGCTCCTTGATGTCATACTCTGTCAAATGCTGCCTTGATGTCAAGGGCATTCACTGTCACATCACTTCTGGAGTTCAGCTCTTTTGTCCATGTTTGAATCAAGGCTGTAATGAGGTCAGGAGCTGAGTGGCCTTGGCAGAACCCAAACTGAGTGTCACGGAGCAGGTTATTGCTGAGCAAGTGCCACTTGATAGCACTGTCGATGACACCTTCCATCACTTTACTGATGATTGGGAGTAGACTGATGGGACGGTAATTGGCCGGGTTGGACTTATCCTGCTTTTTGTGTACAGGACATACCTGGGCAATTTTCCACATTTCCGGGTAGATGCCCGTGCTGTAGCTGTACTGGAACAGCTTGGCTAGGGGTGCGGCAAGTTCTGGAGAACAGGTCTTCAGTACTATTGCGGGAATATTGTCAGGGCCCATAGCCTTTGCAGTATCCAGTGCCTTCAGTCGTTTCTTGATATAACGCAAAGTGAATCGAATTGGCTGAAGTCTGGCATCTATGACCTCGAGGAAGAGGCCGATATGAATCATCCATTCGGCCCTTCTGGCTGAAGATTGTTGCAAATGCTTCAGCCTTATCTTTTACACTGATGTGCTGGGCTCCCCCATTATTGAGTATGGGGATATTTGTGGAGCAACCTCCTCCAGTTAGTTGTTTAATTGACCACTACCATTCACGGCTGGATGTCGCAGGGCTGCAGAGCTTAGATCTGATCCATTGGTTATGGGATCACTTAGCTCTGTCTATCGCATGCTGCTTACGCAGTTTTGCATGCAAGTAGTGCTGTATTGTAGCTTCTTCAGGTTGACGCCTCATTTTGAGGTATGCCTGATGCTGCTCCTGGCATGCCCTCCTGCACTCTTCATTGAACCAGGGGTTGGTCTCCTGGCTTGATGGTAACAGGAGAGTGGGGAATATGCCCGGCCATGAGGTTACAGATTGTGGTTGAGTACAATTCGGCTGCTGATCGCCCACAGCGCCTCATGGATGCCAGTTTTGCATTGTTAGCTCTGTTCGAAATCTATCCCATTTAGCACAGTGGTGCCACAGATCACAATGGAGGGTATCCTCAATGTGAAGACGGGACTTTGTCTCCACAAGAACTGTGCGGTGGTCACTCCTACCAATACTGCCATGGACAGGCAGATTGATGAGGACGAGGTCAAGTATGTTTTTCCCTCACCACCTGCCACATACCCAGTCTAGCAGCTTTGGCCTTTAGGACTCAGCCAGAAGTGGTGCTACCGAGCCGCTCTTGGTGATGGACATTGAGGTCCCCCACCCAAGAGTACATTCTGCGCGTTTGCCACCCTCAGTGCTTCCTCCAAGTGGTGATCAACATGGAGGAGTACTGATTCATCAGCTGAGGGAGAGCGGTAGGTGGTAATCAGAAGGAGGTTTCCAATGTTTGGCCTGATGCCATGAGACTTCATGGGGTCTGGAGTCAATGTTGAGGACTCCCAGGGCAACTCCCTCCCTACTGTATACCACTGTGCTGCCACTTCTGCTGAGTCTGTCTTGCCAGTGGGACAGGACATACCCAGGGATGTGATGTCTGGGACATTGTCTGTAAGGTATGATTCCATGAGTATGACTGTCAGCTGTTGCTTGACTAGTCTGTGGGACAGCACTCCCAACTTTGGCACAAGCCCCAAATGTTAGTAAGGAAGACTTTGCAGGGTTGACAGGGCTAGGTTTGCCATTGTCGTTTCCAGTGCCTAGGTTGATGTCGGGTGTTCCGTCCAGTTTCATTGACTTTGTAGTGGTTAGATACAACTGAGTGGCTTGCTAGGGCATTTAAGAGTCAACCACATTGCTGTGAGTCTGGAGTCATATGTAGGACAGACCAGGTAAGGACAGCAGATTTCCTTCTCTAAAGGACATGAGTGAACCAAATGGGTTTGTACAACAATCAACAATGGTTTCATGGCCATCATTAGACTAGCTTTTTATTTATTTATTTAGAGATACAGCACTGAAACAGGCCCTTCGGCCCACCAAGTCTGTGCTGACCAAGAACCACCCATTTATACTAACCCTACTGTAATTCCATATTCCCTACCACCTACCTCCACTAGGGGCAATTTACAATGGCCAATTTACCTATCATCTGCAAGTCTTTGGCGGTGGGAGGAAACCGGAGCACCCGGTGAAAACCCACGCGGTCACAGGGAGAACTTGCAAACTCCGCACAGGCAGTACCCAGAATTGAACCCGGGTCCCTGGAGCTGTGAGGCTGTGGTGCTAACCACATTCCAGATTTATTAATTGAATTCAAATTACACCTTCTGCTGTGGTGGGATCCAAACCCATCTCCCCAGAGAAATACCCTGGGTCTTTGGTCCAGTGACAATACCACTATGCCACCACCTCCCCTCATACTTGTTTATGTTTAAATGAAGAAGCTAACAAAGAGGAAGTGAACAACAGTAGAAGAGGGATATTGCAACAGTTAAAAGTCAGAGACAAAAATTTCGTTATCTGAATAGATATTTTAAATCCGAGTAGAAGGGTCACTGATGCCAGATTTGACTGGTTCAAATAAAAAGTATTACTTGGACAATAGAATTGGAAAAGTCTTGACCAGATACAGTTTGAATCTCATCAAAAATAAATGCTCTCTTGGAATATACAAATTAATTGTTCTTTTTTCTGAATGTTTAGGTAGATAAGTTTGAATTCTCCCAATCAACAATTCATAGAAAAATAAGGCACTCAACCTTTGCTGGAAAGGGCAACTCAAGTCATAGCAAGCTGTCAGTGCTGCAAGACTTTTTATCTGTTTTTAAATCACACTATCATGTCAATGGTCCAATCAACCAGGCATATTCAGAAATTTTCCTCAGCAGAGTCTGTATGAACAGATTGAATATTATGACCACTCAGCTATAAAAAAAATGGATACTTTTTACAGTTTTAAAGATTTGCTGCTTCCCTGGAGATCAGTGCAAAGTACCACACGGCATGTATTCCATTTCTCTCTGGCTATGAATGCTACCACCAAAGACATGTGACACTTTTTAAATCTTTATGAAATCAATATGTGCCCCTGCAAATTTGAGGCTTCAGAATGGCAGATGGAAAGCCAGAAAATTGATGTGACTCGCTGTCTGGCCAGATGAATTGCATAAACAGCTGTAGCTGAAACAAAGTATTTTACAGAAGATTAAGCACACAAGAGATTTGAGGTCCTTAAGTAAGCTACTTAATCCTTTCTGTGCAATATTCATTCACTTTCTGCACTATTTTGCCATTTCAATATTATGCTATATTTCTGAATAACTTTTATATTGGTATGTATTGTTCACAGGAATCACATTCCCGAGATATTGCTGGTGATATCAAATTATATATACCTCACATTGCCTGTATTTATGCTGCCTTTATTTTTGGCCTGCAAAAAATAGTTCAGAATACTTGCCTGTATTCTCAAATGTCTTAAATTTTTTTATGTACAGATGTTTTATGTTTACAAAATTGATATTTTTGTACTTTTAACACTTTATATATTTTTAATTTTTCTATAAAAGTTGATAGTGTTTAAGTATGTGACACTATGGGAGACAAATGTTTTGTCATACATGGATGCGTTAAGTACCACTTAAATTGGAAAATAGGAATAAAGAAAAATATCTTTTTTTTTCAAAAGGCATTGTTCAGTCATATTGTGAGTTGTCTTTTTTTTTTAAAATCATAAATCTATTTACATAACTCTTTCCCAGAACTGTAAAAATAACTTAGGACATGTTTCAATAAACTTATAGATCTCCCTGCCATTTCCCATGTTGAATAAAAGGATATATTGTTTTATAAAAATTGGTCTATTTATGCCATTTGGGCATAATGTGAATGCCACTCATTTACAGTGACTGAAAACTTCAACTTCTATCTTGATTAAATGGTATTCTGGGATTATTCCTTTATTTGTCCATTTCATTTCTAATTCCTTACCATTTTAAAATCTCAGTCTACACTATGGGTCAGTAAGAGGTATTTTTGTAATTATTAGTATTGGGTAGAGGAGTTTTGGTACACATGGGATCAATCCTGTACTTTGATAGCAGTGCTGCCAGTACTTTGGTTTAGCACTAGACGTTATTCCTGGGTGTTAGTAGCACTGGGGAGTCATCCTGGGATCTGGCAGAACCTGGGTAGGGACCCTGGATTTTGACAGCACTACAGTGGAACTGCTGAGATTTGGCAAGACTGGTCTAGCATTTGTGTGGAAGGGAAATCTGGGCTTTGGTAGATCTATAGAAGCCAAATGTGAGGTTTGGCAGAACTGGGGATGAGGTTTGGCTTGGCTGGTGGATTCATGGTCAGTCAGCAATGAGAGGAGATTGAGGACAAAGTCTGACAGCACTGAATGGGAGGAATCCAATATTCTGCAGCACTACTTGTGACTTTGTAAAGGATCTCTAAAAACAATTTATGTTTTTTGATTAGATGTATATCTCTGGCTGTCTCTCTCTCTCAGCTGTAAGAAAATGTAAATATTCTTATTATAATCAACAAAATACAGGTAATAGAGTTTTTCTGTTTTCTATTAAAGATCAACTCATTTGTTTTCTTATATGATATAGAAACTCAAATGTTGATGAAGAATGGCGCTGAGGCCTGATTTTCTTGCCCTCCCTCCCCTACCCCAGTCATAGATAGGAGCAACTGATCCAGCCCCAGGATTACAAAGAAAGGAACATAGGAACGGCGATTCAGCTCCTCGTGCGTGTTCCACCATTCAATTAGATCATGGCTGATCTGGGTCTTACCTTTATTTACCTACTTTGGTTCTAAATCCCTTAATGGTCTTACCTAACAAAAATCTATTGATCTCAATTTTCAAATATTCAGATGAGCTAACATCAACAGCTTTTTGGAGGGATAGAGTTCCAGATTTCCACTTCCCTTTGTGTGCAGAAGTGCTTTCTGACATCACCCCTGAATGGCCAGTAGATTTGGCAGCCAGAAGGTGCTACAGAGACTTCTGAATACTGGGAGGTTAAATGTTTTGCCCTGCCCCCAGGATCATGACAAATTCTTTAGTTGACAGAAGTTTGAGGATAGGCTACAGTGCCATGTTTGGACACCCCCAACATGGATGCAAGCAAGTCTTGCAGACAGCAAATGAGAGGGGAGCTCAAGCACTTTGTCTATTTCTGTCTCTGTTTCTGATATTAGTCAGTAATTAAAATGTTTAGATTTTTGAACTATTCACAAAAGACAGGTGTTAATTAAAGGTTGTTTGCTTCCAAATTCAACTGTTTGTCAAAAAAAATGAAATTAGGATGAGAAAATATATTCTCTTTCTCTGCTTAATATGCTTTCCAATGTTATTAGAATCAAAGAAAGGAGGCTATTTGGCCCATTGCGCCTGTGCCAGCTCTTCGGTAGAGCTAGCCAATTAGTCCCATTCACCTGGTCTTTCCCCATAGCACTGCACCTTCACACTTCTCTGTGTTAAATTTCATCTGCCATGTGTCTGCTCATTCCACCAGTCTGAAGTCTGTTGTTAGCCTTCTCATTGTCTATTACATTTCCAATTCATCTGCAAACTTTGATTTTTTTTAATTCATTCATGGGATGTGGGCATCGCTGGCAAACCATCATAACCTGGAATTCGCTGCCCACAAGGGTGGTGAAAGCAAAGATGATTAATGACTTCAAGAGGAAGCTGGATGGCCACCTGAGAGAAATAGACTTGCAGTGCTATAGGTATTGAGACAGGGAATGGGACTGACAGCATAGCTCCGTGGAAAGCCGGCATGGATTCGATGGGCTGAATGGCCTCCTTCTGTGTTGTTAATGACTCTATTGCCCATCCCTAATTGCCTTTGAGAAGGTGATGGTCAGCCGCTTTCTTGAACTTCTGCAATCCATGTGGTTAAGCTACTCCCATGGTGCCATTAGGGAGGGAGTTCCAAGATTTTGACCCAGCAACAATGAAGGAACAGCGATACAGTTCCAAGTCAGGATGGCGTGTGACTTGGAGGGGAACTTGAAGGCAGTGGTGTTCTTATACACCTGCTTCCCTTTCCCTTCTACCCAAGTCCAGGTCATTAATATATATTAATAAGAGCAGTGATCCATATACTGACCCCTTGGGGAACATCAATGTATACTTTCCTCCATTCTGAAAAACAACCATTCACCACTATTCTGTTTTCTGTCCCCCAGCCAAATTTGTATCCACACTGCAGCTGTCTCTTTAATTCCATGGGCTTTAATTTTGCTTATAAATATATTATGTGGCACTTTGTCAAACATATTTTAAAGTCCATATGTACATCAACCACACTACCCTCATCAACTCTGCTCCTTTATCAAAGTACTTGATCAAGTTCGTCAAATCCATGTTGACTTTCATTAATTAGCACCTACTTTTCCAGCTGACAATTAATTTTGTTCCAGATTGTTATCTCGAAAAGTTTCCCCTCCATGGACATTAGGCTGACTGGCCTGTAGTTGCTGGCTTCATCCCTCGCCCCTTTTTTGACCAGGGATGTAACATTTGCAATCCTCCAGTCCTCTGGCACTGTCCCCATATCCAAGAAGGATTGGAAGATAGTGGCCAGGGCCTCCGCAATTTCCATCTTTACTTCCCTCAGTAAACTAAGATGCATCCCATGCAGAACAGATGACTTCTCCACTATTGAGTACTGCCAACCTTTTAAGTACCTCCTCTCCATCTATTTTTAATCCTATCTACTACTGCTACTACCTCCTCCTTTACTGCTACACTGACAGCATCCTCTTCTCTAGTAAAGACAGATGCAAAGTACTCCTTGATTATCTCAGCCATGCCCTCTTCCGCCACAAGAATATCTGTTCATGGATACAAAACAAAAATATCAAGTCCAAGCCCAGACTTGGAGGCTGAGGCCTTCAGATAAATGGTTTAATAAAGGCACTGAAAAACACAAAAGACAAATCAATGATGAAAGAAATGTTATTGGGCGATGTGTAAATGGTTTACTTTTTTAATTCTATTTTAAACCACAAGTACTTACAAATTTCAGTTTTTCCAAAAACACTGAGTGATTTGTGGAGAATAGTAATACTGTGCAACCTAATGGTAATTGTTATAGCTAGGTTTGATATTGTAAGTCTTGACCATAACTTGTCACATAAATTTATCTTTCTTGTGCAGTATGAGACAATATATGTTTTCCACTCATTTCAGCATATAAGATTGTCACATTTTGGGATTTTTGGTCTGTCCTCCAGGATCCATTAAACCTATCTGGGTCACAGTCCCTCCAACTCTTCCCCGCCCCACTCCCCCACCGCCTCTCCTGACATCGGGGCCTCCCTACGGGCCTATTTTTCTTCTGCCTGGAGTGAACAGGTGGGTCAATCTCCAGTTCCAGGCAACCATAAGAACTAGGAGCAGGAGTAGGCAATTCAGCCCCTCAAGCCTGCTCCGCCATTCAATACGACCATGGCTGATCTCATCTTGGCCTCAACTCCACTTTCCTGCCTGTTCTCCATAACCCTTCAACCCTTTGCTAATTAAAAATCTGTCTATCTCCTCCTGAAATTTACTCAATGTCCCGGCATCCACTGCACTCTGGGGTAGTGAATTCCACAATCTCACGACCCTTTGAGAGAAGTAATTTCTCCTCATCTCTGTTTTAAATCTGCTACCCCTTATCCTAAAACTATGACCTCTCGTCTTGAATTACCCCACCAGAGAAAACATCCTCTCTAAGTCTACTTTGGCAATCCCCTTAATCATCTTATATACCTCAATTAGATCTCCTCTCAAACTCTAGAGAATAAAGGCCTAAACTGCTCAATTTCTCTTCAGAGAAACCCCTCATCTCTGGAATCAATCTAGTGAACCTCTTCTGAACTGCCTCCAATGTAACTACATCCTTGCTCAAGTAAGGGGACCAAAACTGTACGCAATACTCCAGGTGCGGTCTCACTACTGCTTTGTACAGTTGCAGCAACACTTCCCTACTTTTATACTCTATTCCTTTAGCAATAAATGCCAAAATTCCATTTGCCTTCCTTATTACCTGCTGTACCTGCATACTAGTTTTCTGTGATTCATGCACGAGGATACCCAGATCCCTCTGCACCGAAGCACTCTGAGGTTTCTCTCCATTTAGATAATAATTTGCCTTTCTATTCTTCTGACTAAAATAGATAACCTCACACTTATCCACGTTAAACTCCATCTGCAAAATTTTGGCCCATTCACCAAACCTATCCATATCCATTTGTAAATTTCTTATTTCTTTATTGCAACTTACTATTCCACCTATTTTAGTGTCATCTGCAAACTTGGCTATAGAACCTTCTATCCCTGCATCCAAGCCATTAAGATAGATTGTAAATAGTTGGGGCCCGAGGACCGAACCCTGTGGCACCCCACTAGTTTCATCTTGCCAACCAGCAAAGGACCCATTTATCCCGACTCTCTGTTTTCTGTTGGTTAGCCAATCCTCTATCCAAGCTAATAAATTGCCCCTAACCCCATGTGATCTTACCTTGTGTATTAACCTTTTGTGCGGCACCTTATGAAATGCCTTCTGGAAGTCCAGATTTACTACAGCTACAGGATCTCCATTATCCACTTTACTTGTTACATATTCGAAGAATTATTGCAATGCTAATGAAGTTCAGACCTTAAAACGGACCAAAGTCTGCTTGTGGGTTAAGCCACCCCTATAAACCAAAATTTATGTGAAAAGACCAATGCAACATATGCGCAAGTGAGAACTGTTATCCAAATAGGAGTTCTGTACACATACGTACAAAGCGTAAGAAATAAACCAAGTGAATTAGAAGAGCAATTTCAGCTTAAAGGTTGTGATGTAGTAGCCACTGGAAACTTAGCCTCAAGATGATAATGGTGTTTAAACTTGTTCCTGATGATCCCCTTGTTATACTGTACCTGTGCTACTCAGAGGGGGAGATGGTGGTGTAGTGGTAATGTCACTGAACTAGCAATGCCTTAGGGACATGGTCCCTTGTGGAACTTAAATCCAATTAGTTTAGTTTAGTTTAGTTTAGAGATACAGCACTGAAACAGGCCCTTCGGCCCACTGAGTCTGTGCCGACCATCAACCACCCATTTATACTAATCCTACACGAATCCCATATTCCAATAACATCCCCACCGGTCCCTATATATTTCCCTACCACCTACCTATACTAGGGGCAATTTATAATGGCCAATTAACCTATCAACCTGCAAGTCTTTGGCATGTGGGAGGAAACCGGAGCACCCGGAGGAAACCCACGCAGACACAGGGAGAACTTGCAAACTCCGCACAGGCAGTAACCAGAATCGAACCCGGGTCCCTGGAGCTGTGAGGCTGCAGTGCTAACCGCTGCGCCACTGTGCCGCCCAGATTAATTAATAAAATCTGGAATTGAAAGCTAGTCTCAATAATGGTGCCATGAAACTATCATCAATTGTTGTAAAAACCTATCTGGTTCACTAATCTGTTGTCCTTACCTGGTCTGGCCTACATCTGACTCCAGACCCACAGCAATGTGGTTGACTCTTAACTGTCCTCTGTAATGGCCTAGCAAGCCACTCATTTGTTAAGGGCAATTAGGTATGGCCTTGCCAGCAACACCCACATTCCATGAAAGAATTAAATAATAGGTATGCTGAGGTTATGGCAGAACGTAGGGGGAGTGGGTATTTCCTGTCCCCTAACAGCCATCTTTTGACATTCCTGGAGAGATGGAATAGTGGAAGGATAGATGAGTGTATCAGGATTAAATCATTTTGTCCACTGTCAGCACAGACTTCCTGTTCTCTGCTGTCTGATAGCTCTGTTTACATCCATTGGGAAGGTAAAGGATTGTTTGGCCGTAGTTAAAAAAGCATTGGTGACCTGCTTAATGCAGTTTTGCAGATTGAGTGATGTCTCCTGCAGCAGCCTGAAAGGATCCTTAGGTGAAAAAGTTACGAGTGGTGGTGACTTTGACAGCCACTGGCAAAGCATGACCCCCTTGGTCCATTTGGCAACAGATCCAGTTGTAGAAGACTGCCCAGATCCATAGCTGCCTGCCTGATGAAGCAAAGGTTCTGATCCTCTGAGACGTCTAGAAAAGTGACTCCAGCCCTATAGATTGAGGGCTGCGTAAGGCCTTCAACGAGCAGATCCTCCCCTCCTCACCTCACCATCACCTGCTGTGCTCTAACAGACCAGCTACTGCTCTCTTGATTGCCGAGGCTACTGCTGCTGTTCCTCTATCCAGAACAAAGAAGCAAAAATGGCGCCCATTAAAAGCTGATTAAAGGTGAGTAAAGAAAACAAGTCAAAAATTCCAATCTTTGAAATGCCTTGGCAATCCAGGAAGTAGGAAAACAGAGATCCCAAGAATCCAAATGACTGCAGGCAAGTGCTCCTTTAAATAGTTCTTCCAGTCAAATCAGTCAGTTTCTGAGGCCAGTCATATGAGGTTTTACTAAGCTGATTGGTCACCCTGCCCAGTTAAAATAGCACCAGGGTCACAATCATATCCTGGGACCCTGATTTGAATATATTTATCAAGCGCCTGACAGTTTCTGCCGGGTACATTTTGTACCCAACAACATGGGGAGTTTGCGGCAGGAATTGGGCAGTAAATGGATCCCTGTAATTTTAACAGCTCACTTGTTCCCTTTTTGCTGGGTGGTAGGGTCGAAATTGAGACCATTGTATTGAGATAGTGACACAATAATTTTGATATATTTTTATTTGGAACAAACTTGTTATCCCCAGCTACTCAAACTGACATGAACTACGCAATTTACCACAAAACCACAACTGGCCTAGAACACCCAGTACCAGACTCACAGAAGTGGGTAAAATCACAACATAAATTTGAAGGTGGATGTGATTTCCACATTTCATTGCCTTATTTCAGTACTGGTTTCATTTGTTTATTGAGAATTCCGACATTTGAAGACATAATAATCTGAAGTTTCAAGAAATTCAAAATTACTACAGTATTCATTTATTACAATATGCTGAGGGTTTATTATATAGCTACAAACTTTAGTGTATAAGAATATTAAATAATCAGTGCTGCCAGACCTGCTGAGTGGTTCCAGCATTTCTTGTTTTTATTTCAGATTTCCAGCATCCGCAGTATTTTGCTTTTATTAAATAATCAGTGATGGATTCAAAAAAGATAAAAACATCAGATGAGAAAGTTACTTGAAATGATAAGATTATGGCTGCTGATATGGGTGGGTATGTTTGCATATGTGCAAATGAAGGACAGTTGTGCAGCAGTTCTCTTCCTAGTTTGACAGTACTAATGAAACTGGATAATTAGACTGAGATTACGAACTGTACCAGCTGCCAGGATCAGCTGATATAGGTCGAAGTGAGGCGTTTCTAACACAGAAGAATCCAGAGGTGTGTATCACATTTTCTGCAGCTGGGAAACATTTATCAGTGATTTTTCTTTTGTCTTACTGCCAATATACACCGGATTTGCTTCTTAATACTTCCAACAGAGTCAGACCACCTCTAAATATTTCCAATCCCCTGACCGCAGTGACGGCTCCTGAAGAGCAGGTGTGACATTCCCTATGGGCATACTATTGTATGCCACCATCATGGAGGAAGAGGAGAACAGGATAGGCTGCTTTTACTGCAAGAGGCATCACAACTGTTTGGGAGAGAAATGCAAAACTGTACTAATCTGCCTCCTGGCTTGCTGTAGTCATGTGACCTCTACCATGGGGCACTCACTGCAGGCATCCACCAGGGGCAGTTCACTAAAGACACAGTACAAGCATGACTGTTGTCCTGTGAGCTCATAACATCATGTCAGAGTTGAGTATTGAAGGGCTGTATAGAAGCACAGCTACTAAAAGTGGAACACAGGAATGTTTAGAGCTGCTGAAAGCTATTAAAAGCCACAGGAAGCCACAGAAAAGGAACAAAGAAGCACAGAAAGCACTTGGTAAGACACAATGGCTGCAAATCTTCCTCTCACAGCGCCAGTCAAAATGATAAGTGATGTCAAGCAGAACTGGCAGTTTTTCCACTTGCAATGGCAATATTACAAAGTTGCGAAAGATTTAATGAACAAACCAGAGCAGCTATGAGTAGCTACACTTTTATCACTGTTGGGGTGAGACTGTTACATAATGTATTCCAATCTAAATCCCTCCGGAGAACAAAAAAACAGACAGCAGAAATTTTGAAAGCCTTGAAGGCACGCTTTGAACCCCAAATGAACATTAGTTATGAACGATATGAGTTCAATATTAGGGCCCAAGGTGAAAAAGAGTCCATTGATCAATATGTCATAGAGTTATACAGCACAGAAACAGGCCCTTCGTCCCACCGTGTCCCCGCCAGCCATCAAGCACCTATCTATTCTAATCCTATTTTCCAGCACTTGGCCTTGTATGCTATGGTGTTTCAAGTGCTCATTTAAATATTTCTTAAATATTGTGAGGGTTCCTGCCTCTACCACCACTTCAGGCAGTGTGTTCCAGATTCCAACCACCCTCTGAGTGAAATTTTTTTTCCTTAAATCCCCTCTAAACCTCCTGCCTCTTACCTTAAATCTATGCCCCCCGGTTATTGACACCTCCACTAAGGGAAAAAGTTTCTTCCTATCTACCCTATCTATGCCCCTCATGATTTTGTATACCTCGATCAGGTCCCCCCTCAGCCTCTCTGCTCTAAGGAAAACAACCCTAGCTTGTCAGTCTCTCTGCATAGCTGAAATGCTCCAGACCAGGCGACATCCTGGTGAATCTCCCTGCACCCTCTCCAGTGCAATCACATCCTTCCTATAGTGTGGTGACCAGAACTGTACACAGTACTCCAGCTGTGGTCTAACTAGAGCTTTATAAAGCTACATCATAACCTCTCTGCTCTTATATTCTGTGCCTCAGCTAATAAAGGCAGGTATCCCATATGCCTTCCTAACCACCTTATCTACCTATGCTGCTGCCTTCAAGTACAAGTATGGACAAGTACACCAAGGTCCCTCTGACCCTCTATACTTCCTAGGGTCCTAACATCCATTGTATATTCCCTTGCCTTGTTAGTCCTCCCAAAATGCATCACCTCACACTGGATTAAATTCCATTTGCCACAGTTCCGCCATCTTTATCACCCTGTAATCTAAGGCTTTCCTCCTCACTATTTACGACGCCACAATTTTTCGTGTCATCTGTGAACTTACTGATCATACCTCCTATATTCACGTCTAAATCATTAATATACACTACAAACAGCTAGGGTCCCACCAACAATCCTTGCGGTACACCACTGTTCACAGCCTTCCAATCGCAAAAACAACCCTCGACCATCACCCTCTGCCTCCTGTCACTAAGCCAATTTTGGATCCAATTTGCCAAATGCCCTGGATCCCATGGGCTCTTACCTTCTTGACAATCTCCCATGCGGGACCTTATCAAAAGCCTTACTGAAGTCCATGTAGCCTACATCAATTGCTTTACCCTCATCTACACAACTAGTCATCTCCTCGAAAAATTCAATCAAATTTGTTGGACATGATCTCCCCCTGACAAAGCCATGCTGACTATCCTTGATTAATCTCTGCCTTTCCAAGTGGAGATTAATCCTGTCCCTCAGAATTTTTTCCAATAGTTTCCCTACCACAGATGTTAGACTCACTGGCCTGTAAATCCATGCCCACTATCGAAGGAATTTTGCCACAACATACAAAGGCAAAAATCTTCATTACCCTAGATACGAATGATGGTTACTGGTAAGTGAAGCTGGATGAAAGCAGCAGCTTTCTAACTACATTCTAGATGCCGCTCAAGAGATACAGATGGCTGCACATGCCATTTTGCATTTCCACGGATCCAGAGGAGTATCAACGCAGACAGCATGCGATAGTTAGTGATATTCCTGGAATGGAAGCTATAGTGGAGGATCTGCTAGTTTATGGATGCGGAGATACAAATGGAAGAAGCCATTACTGCCCATGGTCAAAATCTAGTGCGACTGATAGACAGAGCTCGCCAGATGAACCTGAACAAGAAAAAATTGCAATTAAAGATGCCCGAAGTCAAGTACATAGGTCATGTACTGACAACAAAAGGTCTTCGCCCGGATCCGAAAAGGTGAGGGTGGTAGCAGCAATGCAGCGACCAACAAATGTAGAAGCAGGGCAATGATTTGTTGGTTTCATCAACGATTTAGCAAAATTCATGCCCAATTTGTCGTTGGAGTGTGAACCGTTACGTCAACTCACTGCCAAGGACGTGTAGTGGTATTGGGGCAGAGAACAAGAAGCAGCATTCACTAAAATCAAGCAACTAGTGACTGCAACGCCAGTACTGAAATACTATGACATAAATGATGAAGTCACCCTGCAGTGTGACGCCAGCGAGACAGGACTTGGAGCAACCCTAATGCAACAAGAACAACCGGTCACATCTGCAACCAGGGCGTTAACGCAACAGAACGACGCTACACTCAGATCAAGAGTGCCTGGCCATTATTCACAAGCAAAGACATTTTCTTCAATACCTACTTGGAAGAGACAAAGTGACAGTCGAGTCTGACCACAAGCCACTTCAAAGCATTTTCCTCAAGCGCTACTATCTGCTCCAAAGCGTCTGCAAAGAATGTTACTCCAATTATAGAGATATCATCTGGACGTGACATACAAGCAAGGGAAACAGATGTACATCACTGACATGCTATCAAGAGTAGCACTCCCTATGAAGAAAGTAGAGATGCTACAACAGAGTGTGAAATCTTCCAGATCCAAAATGAAGCTGCAGCTCGAGATGCTCTGGAAGTCATCAACCCAGCAGAGACATTGAATATGACAGACAAGCGCCTTGCTCGAATCAAGTGTACTACCCTACAAGAAACAACTCTCCAAGTGTTGCAAGAAGTAGCGATGAAAAGATGGCCTGAAAGCATCAAGGACACTCCTGTGGTCACAACAGCATATTGGGCATACAGAGATGAATTGACAGACCAAGATGGCATCGTGTACAAAGGAAATAGAGTCATTATCCCTAAGAAGTTGAGAGGAGAGATGCTAAAGTGCATCCATGCAAGCCACCAAGGAATTGAGTAGAATCTGAGGAAGTCAAGAGAAGTGCTCTACAGGCCAAACACGAGCAATGAAATCAAGGACCACATCAGCCAGTGCAATGCCAGTTAGCTTAACATCTGTCTTAGGGAAAATGTTAGAAGCTATTATTAAAGGCGTTATAGCAGGGCATTTAGAAAAATTCAAGGTAATCAGGCAGAGTCAACATGGTTTTGTGAAAGAGAAATCATGTTTAACCAATTTACTGGAGTTCTTTGAGGGAGTTACATGTGCTGTGGATAAAGGGGAACCGGTGGATGTATTGCACTTAGATTTCCAGAAGGCATCTGATAGGGTGCCACACCAAAGGTTATTGCAGAAAATAAAAGCTCATGGTGTAGGGGGTAACATATTGGCATGGACAGAAGATTGGCTCACTAACAGAAAACAGACAGCAGGCATAAATGGGTCATTTTCTGGTAGGCAAGATGTAATGAGTGGTGTGCCACAGGGATCTATGCTGGGTCCTCAACTTTTTACAATTTATATAAATGACTTAGATGAAGGGACCGAAGGTATGGTTGCTAAATTTGCTGATCTCACAAAGATAGGTAGGAAAGTAACTTGTGAAGAGGACAGAAGGGAGCTACAAAGGGATATAGATAGGTTAAGTGGGTGGGCAAAGACCTGGCAAATGGAGTATAATGTGGGAAAGTGGGAAATTGTCCACTTTGGCAGGAAGAATAAAAAAGAAGCATATTATCTAAATGGTGAGAGATTGCAGGGCTCTGAGATGCAGAGGGATCTGGGTGACCAAGTGCATGAATCGCAAAAGTTAAGTATGCAGGTACAGCATGTAATTAAGAAAGCTAATAGAATGTTATTGTTTATCACGAGGGGAATTGAATACAAACGTAGGGAGGTTATGCTTAAGCTAAACAGAGCATTGGTGAGACCACATCTGGAGTACTGTTTATAGTACTGGTCTCCTTATTTAAGGAAGGATGTAAATGCATTGGAGGCAATACAGAGAAGGTTTACTAGACTAATACCTGGAATATGCGGGCTATCTTACGAGGAAAGATTGAACAGGCTAGGCTTGTATCTGCTGGAATTTAAAAGAGTAAGAGGCGACTTGATTGAAACATTATCATGAAACTTGATCCTGAAGGGTCTTGACAGGGTGGATGTGGAAAGGATGTTTCCCCTTGAGGGAGAATCTAAAACTAGGGGTCACTGTTTAAAAATAAGACAGAGATGAAGAGAAATTTCTCTCAGAGGGTCGTGAGTCTTTGGAATTCTCTTCCTCAAAAGGCAGTGGAAGCAGAGTCTTTGAATATGTTTAAGGCAGAGGCAGATAGATTCTTGATAAGCAAGGGGGTGAAAGGTTATCGGGGGTAGGTGAAAATGTGGAGTAATCAGTTCAGCCATGAACTTATTGAATGGCGGAGCAGGCTCGGGGGGCCGAGTGGCCTACTCCTGCTCCTAATTCGTATGTTCATATGTAATGTGTACCAAGAGAAACAAGCTAAAGAGCCGCTGATGACACATTACAGCCCAGACAGACCATGGATGAAGCTGGGAGTAGACCTCTTCACTCTCACAGGAACTGATTATTTTGTCACCATAGACTACTATTCTGACTACTGGGAGGTAGACCAGCTGACTTCAAAGACTACCGGTGAGACTGTAGAATGCCTGACAGCACAGTTCAGTTGTTGCGGCATTCCAGACATTGTAATGAGAGACAATGGCCCTCAGTTCACAAGTGAAGAATTCAGCCGCTTCATAAAGGATTGGGAAATTCAACACCATACTTCATCTCCACACTATCCCCAGTCCAATGGAAAGGCTGAGGCGGCAGTGAAAATCGCCAAAGGAATCATAAAGAAAGCGAGCAAATCCAGCACAGTTGAATACAAAGCAATCCTCGAGGGGAGAAACACCTACTGAAGGCATAGAGAGTAGTCCAGTACAAAGACTAATGTCACGCCACACCCAAACCACTCTTCCAATAGCAAAAAAGCTACTGAAGCCATAAGTAGTAACAGGTGTGAGTGACAAAATCAAGGTGACATGGCAAAAAGCCAAATTTCATCTTGACAAAACTGCCAAACCATTGCCAGAATTGAGCATTGGAGAGCCAGTCAGGGTACAAACCTTCAATACTCACAAGACTCTGCCCAAATGGCAACTTGGGACCTGCGCAGAGCAGTTGTCACATCGATTGTATGCAGTGAAAGTGAATGACCAGATATACCGTCGCAACCGCAGGCACATACGCACAACAGAAGAAACTGTTCCTTCACTGCAGGCGGCCAATCAGGAAAACGTGAACTCACCATGTGCACAGACCACAGATCAATCATCAGTCCCAGAAGTCCACAGCACTCCAACAACAGAAATGAAACAACAACATTTATCGTGGCAACAAGTGACACAAGAACGAACTTCCCGGAGAAGGAAAATCACCCAGATGAACAGCCAAAGACAATGCGCACTCACAACACTAAGAGACCAGCATTATTTAAAAACTATGTGTGCGATGCATGTGCAGAGACTAACGAGAATAATGAACTGGTAATGCATGAGAACAGTTGTGTGCATAGTGGGTAACTTGGGCAACTCAACGTGTAAATGATAATGCATGCAAATTTTTTTGTATGAAAAGGGGGATGTTTGGGAGAGAAATGTAATACTGTACTAATGTGCCTGCTGGCTTGCCATAGTCATGTGACCATGGGACACTCACTGGAGGCATCCATTAGGGGCCGTTCAATAAAGACACAGTACAAGCAAGACTGTTGTCCTGTGAGCTCATAGCAACAACATAGCTTATCACTGAAGTCTTCAATGGAACATGATCTACCTTTGGCACCACAGCCAAACCTCCTTCTTGTCCACTTTCAAATAAAAGGGCAGTCCTTCATATCACTACCCACCCTACAACATGACAACAGATCAGCCCTCTTTTTGCCCCTTCATGATTCTGCTAATAATTGTCACCAGAGTGAAGACATCAGCTTCAAATAAGTGCACCCTTTCCTGAATGACACTGACCTACAGCAAAAATAATGCAACACGTCAGTACACATTTTATTTTATTGCAGTAAATTCTAAAGTAGGCTCAATCAACATACTCTTTCTTAGTACCGTGCTTCCCAAGTGCCTACACATACCTTTTTGTTGATATGTTTTCTTGTGCTTCTAAGTGTAACCTGAGTGCCAGTATAATGACAGGAGGGACCTGATTGAGGTGGACAAAATCATGAGAGGTATAGACAGGGTGGACAGCAAGAAGCTTTTTCCCAGAGTGGGGGATTCAATTACTAGGGGTCACGAGTTCAAAGTGAGAGGGGAAAGGTTTAGGGGGGTTATGCATGGAAAGTTCTTTACGCAGAGGGTGGTGGGTGCCTGGAACGCGTTGCCAGCGGAGATGGTAGACGCGGGCACGATAGCGTCTTTTAAGATTTATCTAGACAGATACATGAATGGGCAGGAAGCAAAGAGATACAGACCCTTAGAAAATAGGCGACAGGTTTAGATAGAGGATCTGGATCGGCGCAGGCTTGGAGGGCCGAAGGGCCTGTTCCTGTGCTGTAATTTTCTTTGTTCTTTGAGGTTGGTTCCTCATGTTCTACAACAGTATGGTTCAATAGAAATTGTCAACTAGCCACAGGTGTAGCTACAGTGACACCAGTTTAGCCATTTGTGCTAGTTTTAGTTTAAAAAGTCTCAAACAATATAGTTAAAGGTACTTCACATGGTTATGAGGAGGTCTGGAGTTCAGTAGTTCTGGATGAACCCAAATTAATCATCAGCAATCATGTTATCAGTGAGTAAGTGCTGTTTGATGGCACTAGGATGACTCCTTCCATCACTTTATAAATGAATAGGAGGATTCGATCTATCTTTTCTTCGAAAATTTTTTAAAATTTGCTCTCAAAGGTTATGTTTCCTGCACCCTGAGCCACACAAAGTTCCATTCAGCCACCATATCCATCTTCACTGATCTACACTGGCTCCCTGTTCAAATGATAATCAAATTTAAAATCCAGCCCTCAGCTCTATATTCCTCAGTGACCTCACCCCATCTTACCTCTGCAACTTTATAAGCTTTTCTGTGCCCTCTGGTCCTCTGACTCTGGCCTTCTGTGCGTTTGCCCCTCCCTCTACTCCAGTATCAGTGCTAGAGCCTTCAGCCATTTCAACCCTACTCTCTTCTATCTTTAAAAGCCGTCTGAAAACCCATTTCTTCAACCACACCTTCAAGCATCCCTGTTCCTCACTTCATTTGTAACACAAAATGGAACATTTTTCTACAGTGGTCAGGCAGTATTTATTTTCCATCCCTAGTTGTTCTGAGAGTATGAAGAATCAGCTACATACTGTGGGACTGGAGACACAAGGAGGCCAGATTCCCTTTCCTGAAGGATGTTAGTGAACCAGTTGGGTTTTACAACAATCAATTAGCCTTTTTGGTTATTTTGCTTGTGTCAGCCCACTAATGACCAGATTATTGAACTGACTTTCACTACTTTCCATGGTATGATTTGAATTCATGACTCTGTGGTGCTAGTCCAGTACTATAACCACCAGGCTGCAGTATCCTTTCTATTAGCATAATATACATTATTACAGGCTCCTAATACAGAATGAATGCCTGGATATACGCAAGATGTGATTCAGCAATTGATGATAAAGCAACAGGAAACAGCAGACAGAGTAAAGGGGAAAACAAAAAGTGTTGCATGTAGAAAAGACAGAGAGCTAGAGCAAGGGATGATAGATTTCACGTGCAGATATTGATACAACAGCCAAGTATGCAGAGTATAAGGGGAAATTATGACAAAATAAGCAAATAAATACATCAGTGCAGAGAGTGGGGAAAATGAATGCCTAAACATTTTTAATTTTGAATACTACAACAGCTTGCATTTACATTAGCAGCTTTAACTTTGTAAAATGTTCCAAGGCTCTTCACAGGTGCTAACAAAATTTGACACTGAGCCACATAAGTAGATATTAGGAGAGATGACCAAAAGCTTGGTCAAAGAGGTAGGTTTTAAGGAGTGCCCTTAAAGGAGGAGAGAAAGAGGAAGAGAAGTGGAGAGTTTTAGGGAGGGAATTCCAGAGCTTAGGGCCGAGGCAGCTGAAGGCACAACTACCAATGGTGCAGCGATTAAAATCAGGATGTACAAGAGCCCAAAATTGGAGGAGCACAGAGAAGTTGGAGTGTTGTATGGCTCGAGGCTGATACAGAACTAGAGAGGGGTGAGGCCATGGAGGGGTTTGAAAACAAGATGAGAATTTTAAAATTAAATGGTTGCCATACTGGGAGCTAATGATGGGTGAATGGGACGTGAAATTGGACCAATAGAAAAGAAAATCGGACGGGGTGTAAAATGGGCTCCCAATTCACTTTCATCAATCTTGTACTACCACCAAAGTCAAAGTTTTGCTCGGAGCCTTAAGCATAAAATGCAAGACTAGGAGATCTTTGCTGGAGAGAGAGGCTATAATCAGGTTGGATAAACCTACAGAGATATTGCTTATTTCCTAGAGATAGAATAAAGAAACTGAGAAGGAGAACTGTGAAGGAGAACTTGCTTGTAACAGAGATGGACTTAATAGTTCTTGATGCAGACAAGGTAGAAATTCTATTGAAAAGAATGAGAGACCATGAGGGGAAGGAAACGAACTGTGGGCATCTGCAACTGATCAGAAGATGAGAAAAGGTTATGAAAAGGTCAATCAGGAAAAAATATTTCCACAGACTAGTAAGCTGGTAAAAAGATGGCTAAATTTAAGATCATTACCAAAAGAACAAAGAGGATGTTAGGAGATTTTTTTGTTTTAACTAGAGGATTCTTAGGACATGAAATGCCCTATAAGAACAGTATCTGAAGCAGCATCCATAACAATTTTAAAAGTGAAGTGGATGAACATTTGAAAACATAAATTTCAAAGAGTATAGGAAAGGACAGGAGATTGGACTCCTTCAAAGAGCCAGCACAGATTCTATGGGCCAAATGGCCACCTTCTGTGCTGTAAAATTCTAGGAGCAATTAGATCAAGCACTTTTCATTCAGGTAAGTGAGAGTGGACAGGAAAAGATATAGTTGTTATGAATGACTTCAATTTAGCAGGAATAGATTGAGAAATCTATAGAAGGTTACAGTCCAGAATGCAGAGGACTAACATCCATTTTATAAGTGCAAAACGGGTGGCTTTAAGTTGAATTTCCCCATGTAAATATTGTACTAAATAGTTTTAGTTTTTACATGATTTGTGGTATAAACCTTTTCTTAAGTCGAAAGTACCTAATGTTGGAAACAGCAAGTGTTCATTAATTTGTTCTCACAGATGCCCTCTGTACCACTGTTCACACTACCACACAGGCAGTGCAGTTGTTGGAGCTTTATCTGGAAAATATCAACTTCAATGATACTTGCTGCCTCCAACTCTCAATTCACCAGGGGATTTAAATTACTTTGTAATTGCAATCAGCAGCAAACTTCTTCAATAAATGGGGTACGAAGCTCAACATCAAACATTTTCCACTCCCCATGCCACTATCATTATGGCACCTTGGAGTGAATTTCCAATTTAGCAGTAATTTATTCAAAATTATGATCTATTTTCCACCATGAATTCACACCCACTGGAAAGTGAATTGGATCTGTCCAAACTCATGACATAGGATTATTGCAGCTGACAGAGAGAGTAGCTTTTTGTCTAATCCATCTGAATTAGTTTCAAATGTCAGCTCAAGAGGTCGAAGGACAATGTGATAACACACTGTAACATCTAGTCTTCTATGTAATTGATTAGTGTCATTATTCTTTCCACAGGCAAAATTGTAGAGGTCTCTTTTTTATATATACAAATGTGTACACACACACACACACACACATTGACACACACACAGGTCTGAATTTTATCAGTTCTCTAGAATGGACAGGGAGGCGGGGGGGGGGGGCATAAAATATCGAGGGAAGGTGGGGAGGTGGTTAGAGGGGTGGAGTGCCCGCCGCCTTGCTGACGCCATTCAATTTTGCCAGGGGCAGGGAAGGCTGAGGATGGCCTTGCTGCCGAGAGGCCAACTGAGTCACTTAAGTGGCCAATTAATGTATAGATCCTTAGGGGACACCAGAGGTAATGATGCAAGTATGTGAGGAGAAGATGATTCTCTGGCTATGACTAGACAATAAGAATGGAACCATGGCGTGCAGTTCTACCCAGCTGGACAACAGTAAGGATGGGTTGGAGGAGGATGGTGTGGTTAACCATGTCAAAGGCTGCAGACAGGTCAAGAAAGATGAGGAGGGAAAGTTTACCATTCTCATAGACACATAGGATTCATTTGTGACTTTGATAAGTGCCGTTTTGGTAGTGACAGGGGCAGAAACCTGATTGGAGGGATTCAAACATGGAGCTCTGAGAAAGATGGGCACAGATTTGGGGGGGGGGGGGGGCAACAACACAGATAAGGACTTTGGAGATCAAAGGAAGATTGAAGATGGGGCAGCTGGACAGCTGTTTGCAAAGGGTTATGGGTTGGATATTTTGAGGAGAGGGCAGATTTGAAGGAGAAGGGACAGCACCTGATGGGAAGCAGGAAGGGAAGTTGGTGGGCAATCATTTAATGGGAATAGGGTTGAGGGAGCAGGGTATCATGGACAAGATGAGCTCAGAGAGGGCATGATGGGAGGCAGGAAAGAAATTAAAGATGCGAGTTCAGGGCTAGGGGGGAACCTTGGAGGAAGTTTGCCCCAGCAGGCTAAGGGAAGGTTGGAAACAGAAAGGCAGCTGATTGAATAGTTTCAATCTAAGTGACAAAGATGTCCATGAGCTCCTTGCACTTGTTGTTGGAGGTGAGGGTGGAAGACACAATGGAGAGGTATAAATTATGCTGACTTTTCTTCAAATATTTTTTCTAATTTTGTTCAATTAGTGTATTGGGGTCAGAATATACTATCAATAAGAACATGATGAACTTTTGCTTTTTGGCATTGTAACACGTGCCAATGCAGTTCAGAAAAGGGGAAAGGAATGGATTCCGAAAAGGAGTTAAAGAAGAATTGGGGAGGGTGGTACAAAAAATTATTTGAAAAGATGCATTCTGAGAAGATTTTTCAAGGTGGGAAGAAATGTAGTATGGTAGAGGGTTTGGGAAAGAGAATTCTAGGGTCCAGTGAAGGATGGCAAGGACAGGGGTAATACTCTTGTTCTAGTTGGACTTCATGTAAGGTGAGCCTCAGGACATTGTCAAGCAGAACGTTGGAGCCACATGAAGATAAAACATAAATATGTGAAGTAACTAAATTTGTTTTTCAGTATTTTCTGGAGCAAATGATCATAATACTTGTTTAATACTATTCTTTCTATAGACATGGCTGAACTTAGACTTCTAACGCACAAGTTCTACTTTTACATTTTTACATACCGCACTATTTACAGATAATTATTGTTACGTAAAGTGTATAGCAGCCATGTAATTTATTTGCAAAGGCTGCTGTTAAATAGCCAATAGAAATCACTTCCTGGTTGTTAAATCTTCAGGCGCTTTAACTTGTAATTTTGAGGTTTAGTAACAAAATAGCACTTTACAATATAACTCGAATTATAGCAAATGATTGTATCCTGACACATATGGCAAAGCCTTAATAATTTGTGTCGAGTGACTTGGCTTGCAAAAAGAAATTCGATAACTCAAAAGGTATCCAAAAGTTTCTTCGGGGCATTTGATCAAGTCCTTGTTGAAGTTATTGGATAAGTTATGACACCGTACGGAAGCAAAACTTCCCAAATGTGACTAAAAACAATTTACCTCATTATGGAAATAGCGTTAAACAGAGTGACATTTGACTGGGTTGGAATGACGCCACAGGAACTGCAAGTCATTCGTTCTGCTGTTAGTGAGGCAGCAGCGTGTTAGCAACTTTTTATATATATATATATATAGCGTTGATTTCGTAATTATTGAATACATAGTAATTACAATCAGTGGCTTCAACCGAAAGTCTCAGGCAATTATCGACTTTTAAATCATTTTTGATTCATACGATCCTTTCCAAAACAGGAGCAAGTAGCGTTATGATAACAAACAAAATAACCTTACTAGACGGCTTACTACCGTTAATGTTCATCATCGCCTAAGGCGTTTGAATTGCTAGGCTAATCTTTACTGCAGAATATTTCTACCTAGGAGACGAAAGGGAATACGCCCACCACGCCTTCGTTTAAAATATTACTTCTGTCAAATGTAATGTGTTCATTTACAAGTATATGCCTAATGCCTTTTTGAGTTACTATTGATTCGGGTAAAATATCTTTAATTTCATTCATAGAGCAGATTACTCATTGGCACCGTATCATGAAAACAGCAGTCTGTACTTTTACAATAAAATATATTTCTCAGTGTGGTGCTTAATATTGATCTGGGCAGCAACGAGTTAAACTGGTTCATATTTTCTTAAACCCTGAACGTTAGATACCCCATGATGAGCGAGTACTGTAGTACTATCCAGTACTTCTGGCATATGTAGTCATTTAAACTACCCAGCAGGCATTAAAATGCAATGAATATAGAACTGCAGTTCTTCGGAATTTAGAATTGCAGGTCTAATAACACTCCTGAATGTTTCGTTTTCCATTGCTCTTAAGCACCAATATTCAAATTTATTAGAGCATAGAGTGAAACAAAGATTGGGCTCAGTTCGAGTTCAGTTTATGCTAATTAAAGTAATTTATTAAGAAGCTATCTAGGAGAACGCACACAAAGCCTTCGCTAGTTTTGAATATTAGCTCATACGAAAAGGTTCAGTAACGATTTACAAAAAATAACTTCTGGAAATCAAAGCATTGTATAATTAATTTAAACCTTAGACGCAACAAAACAGTAAAATTACACTGACGTCTAGTAATGTTTCATGGTTCTCTTATGTGTATGATTCATGTATATGTTTTAACTATGGTGTGATATGCGAGATTTGTATCTAATTCACATTGCTACAACAGCTTCTCCAACAAACGTTTCCATAATAAAAGATAGAAAAGCATAATTTTGGAAGTCTGATAAATACATTGTCTTTTCACTTCGAGTCACTACTTTAACGAAATGTGTAATTGATATATTGTAGCAAACTGTATACTTTTGAGAACACACTCTCCTTTTCAAATCGGTTAGTTTAGTAACTAACGTGTTCTTAAGGAACTGATTAAATTACATCACTAACACAGCTTACAGTTGGAATCCTGAACTGAAATAGTATTCGAATATAATTGATGGACTATCCATGATGCTAATCCAACACAATAAACAATATTTATTTTTTTTTATTTCCAAAATATACTTTATTCATAAAAATCTGTAAAAATTACATTCCCAAACAGTTTAAAACAGCATCAAGTCAAAAAATACAAACAGTGCAAAGGTGATCAGTTTCCTTCAATACAATTATGAGTTGCCTCACAACCCTTCCATTTCACATTTGTCATGCCAGATACATTTTTACATTATGCAGGAGACAGAAATTTTCCCGATACAGTTCGAGGGGTTTCCCATGGATCCAGCCCCTCGTGCAGCTTGGTGGGGGGACCTTACACAGTGTTCTTTCCCCATTGAGCCTTTGCTGCGGCTGCCCCAAGCTTTATTGCGTCCCTCAGCACGTAGTCCTGGACCTTGGAATGTGCCAGTCTGCAACATTCGGTGGTGGACAACTCTTTGCGCTGGAAGACCAGCAAGTTTCGGGCAGACCAAAGGGCGTCTTTCACCGAATTGATAGTCATCCAGCAGCAGTTGACGTTTGTCTCAGTGTGCGTCCCTGGGAACAGCCCGTAGAGCACAGACTCCTGTGTTACAGAGCTGCTTGGGATGAACCTCGACAAAAACCACTGCATCTCTTTCCACACCTGCTTTGCGAAGACACATTCCAGGAAGAGGTGGGCAACGGTCTCTTCCCACCACAGCCACCGCGGGGGCACTGTGCGGAGGGGGCGAGACTTCGGGTATATTAATATATTAGTGGCTGTTACCTAGTACATTCAGATTGTACGTCAGTTTTCAAACACCAGTCTCCCTCTCTCCCTTGATCCCATCCCCCAATTCGGTCATTCTTCCTAATTATGTATTTCAGATGAAACTACTTTTAAGTCTTCACTTGAAGGAACTGAATGTCTCACTCCACTTATGACACATCGTATCTTGAGACAAATTAATTCAGTAATTAGCTTTTCTCGAGAAGTTTGAAATGTACTCGAAGCAAATTTACTGCTGCTTGGAGTCAATGTCAATACTTGCTCCTGACCAGCCATTTAGCCACCAAACTAACGTGTTAGAAAACAAAATCATCTAACTGCAGTATGTGTACCCTTACATCAAACCATATTTCTGCTTTTATATGTTAAATGGAAATGAACTGAAATGTACAAGTTGATAATTCCAGGTTACGCAGTTTCAGCAGAGAAAATTAATAATCGGTTTTACCAAATTAGGAACATGAAGAAAGGTTATGGGGAGTTAAAATGTAAAATATCACAAATAATCGCCATTGCTTATGATATCACAGTCATATTGAGTAGCAACCGAATCATTTGGCAGAATGTTTCATGCTGACTCGGTACGTCCCCGTGTTTTAGTGGGTGATTAATTAGACATTGTGCTGTGGACAGACTTGACAAGAAATCGGGATCACACTGGAACCATCCGATACTTCACAGAAACAGATGAACGACAAACGTCACCGAAAGGCGGCTTGGATTAAAAATCGCAAGTCGTTTATTCGAATATTCAATAACAAATTCCGTTGACCTAATATCTGCAAATAGATTGATCAGCCCTGGAACCCCTTAGTGTTTAAATATGCCATAACGGCGCAGTTCAATGCGTCCATCAATTTGACAAAGTGGTGCGAGATACGGTTTAAAAGGTAAGTATATTCCAGTTGCCGAGTGAAAGAGTTAAAAGGTCAGAAACGTATGTAATTTCAAATCCATCGGCTTTGCAAACGCTCGGTATGCTCAACTATTGCAAGTATTCTACAAATTGAAGTAAAAGATTGATAATATGCATTCAAAACAGATGTTTCCAACACTGTGAACACCTTATACGAACTAACACTGTAGAAATTTGATTAGCTCCCAACATAGCTCAATCGAATTTTAAGTCTAAATATCACAATCAAAATTTACATCCAAATGGTAATTCAGATTTTCGATCACAGCGATCAATTTAGTAAGCAATAAGTTTAATGCTTATGTTTATTAAATTGCTACGCCGATACAATTCGTAAAACTGCTGTTCCCAAAGTAAATGTACCAAATGCAATTTCATTCTGTCATCGAAGTAACAATATTACTGCACTTCATAAATAGAAGCCAGTTTTCCGGGCAAAATCGTTATAGCAAAACACTGGCTAAAATGAAATCGGAATTTTTTGTTGAAACGTTCCACATTTTACAAATCATACATAGGTATGCATTTGACTAAACTTTGTGTATACTGATTGAGATGAAGATTATCTTAACACGTCCAAAATATATTTCCAACTACAACAAACGCGCGTGGCATTTAATAGCTGAACTATCATTCCACGCTCAAGGGGTTAAAAAGAACGCTTCCCAATCCAGTAAATTTAACATTTAGCAAACACTCCTTGCGCATTGTCTCAGATGTCCAAATCTATTATTACTCTAACTACAGTTAAGAAAGGGATGGAGCAATCTTTTTCCCAAAACATTTTCTGCATTATTATAAACTTTTGGGTGGCACTTATTGCAGTCGTAATTGATATTTCACCTTTTAACCTGGCACTGTATATACTAAATTGGCTGAAGATTCTTAATCAGTGAAATAATTGTCCAGATAGACAAAATGTGGCTTCTGGTAATAATCTAGTAAGAAAAGTGCGGCATGTATTGTGCACAACGAGAGCACGTTAACAAGTCTGTGATCTAATTCGGAATTTAACAACATCAACAATGATTTCAACTGTAACTGAACTTGAGATATTTTGCTACCACCCGTACCAGAACTGAAGCTCCCTCGTGGTCGAGGTTAACACTAAGGGGGTAAACTATACGAAACACTGTTTAAGAGTAGTGGTGACACAGGACAACCAACCAATCGCCACACCGGTCTATTTCATTTTAACTTTGCGTTTGTCCAATGGGAAGTGTACATGGGCGGGAAGTATAAGATTGGCAGACAGAGGTAACACAACGCCGAATCGAATTCGTCCTTTTGCAAGGATTTGCCCCAAATGTTATCTCTCTGTGAATTTGTTATTCTCAATCTCTTTCACACTCGATCTCAGAATCCTGTTTTGTAAAACCTCACAGGATTACAGCATGGATAGTGTGGCCATACTGAAGGATAATCCCCTTAAATTTGCAGCAATCTGGGCCGATTTTCAATTACATTAACAACCGTGACACCTTCGCGTGGCACAAGATAATAAATGATTCTGTCATGGAGAGAGAGGTTTCTTTTGGATTATGTCGGTGTTGTGTGTTACTCGCAGCAATTCTAACAGTCTTTCCCCGCTATTGTCAAGGAAATTGGATGTAAGTAAACCTTAATCGTTGAAAGAGTGGGATTCAGTATTTATTTGCGATTCACTGTTTATTTGTTAGTGATGTGCGTTTCTATATCCTCACGACAGGTGGCTGGGATCCACAGCCAGTGGAGCTACGGAGAAGCTGGGTTGTCTTGGTTTGCCACTTTCAAACAAACAGAAAGATTTATGTAAAAGAAAACCCAATCTTTTGCCGATCATTAAAGAAGGAGCACGCATTGGTATTTACGAGTGCCAGAATCAGTTTAAACACGAGAGGTGGAACTGCTCTACTACAAATGATTATTCTGTGTTTGGCTACGAGCTAACCAGTGGTAAGTCAACAGTACAAATATATAAAATAAAACAGAAAGTGCTGGAAATACTCAGCAGGTCTGGCAGCATCTGTGGCGACAGAAGCAGAGTTAACGTTTCAGGCCTGTGACCTTTCATCAGAACAAGTATATACCAATATATACTTTTAATATTGATCTCTAGTCCAGGTGTAAAGACAATATTTCAAAATTCTAAGTAGAAGAGCACGAAATCGTTGATTCTGATAAGTGGAAACAGATTAACCAGGTAAAATAACATGGAACAAAGCATACAGCAGCAAAAATTTAATATTTCTAATTATCGTTTACATATCCCAAATGTCGTTGTAATATAGAATGCAGCAGCTACGAAGTACTTACAGTAGTTTTAAACCAAAACTTTATCTTAATATTTAACAATATTCTTCGGGTAGAGTATTAACTTGACTGCCTCATAAAACCGCAAATAAGTAATTCTGTTTAGCGAACAGCTGCAATGGGCTGTTGTGCACGTCATTATGTAGCTTGATCAGAATGTCCCCATGTGGTTTCTGTTAACTTTCTGAACAAGCTTTTTAACCCTGATCAAGTGTCAGTATTGTGATGCTAAGCGTTTCAGAACATGGAAAAAATGTAAGGAAGCTGAAGGTAACAGTTCAAGGAAATTTTAAATGAAAATAAGCAGGTACATTTAATACAGGAGTCATTTAGCCAGACCGCAATATAGGAAAACAACATGTACAGTTTTAAACCAAAACCCACATACGTTCATAGGGCATTGATGACACTTGTCTTTTTATAAATTCAGTCATTAATATGCATTTTTTCCCTATAGGATGCAACTGCCGAATTAAAATGTAGTATACTTTATAAATATAAACTGCTTTCATTTTAATAGCACAATTGCTACCCCTCTAATATTTTAAATCTAAAGGTATTACAACCAATTATTACAAGTTACATGAATGGTGTGATAAATTTTTATTTTAATACAATACAGAAATGTGACTTGTACCGAAATCGAGCCATGTTCGAACAGAGAACAAGCGCTGAAGTTTGGTAAACTGTTTTGCAAGCTTGCTAGGTTACACCCAAATAAAAAGCTGCATTTCTTATCGTTCAAAATCTCACTAAAGGCTGCATTTATGTGCGCGGTTCAGTGCACAGCCCGCAGCTGGGGAAAGAGAATAATGAACATTCACGTGAAGTGTTTGATCCGTATCATTCTACAGCATTGTGTGTAGTTTGCACAGGAAGTAACCCGACCATATTTCAGCAAAATGGAAATGAAGATCTGCAGGCTAGTCCAGGTCCTTTAGTAGCTGCCGCCCACTTGCTCCCTTAACCTTTCAAAATGTAAACCAGAGTCATAAAGCAAACCGATAAGAATTTATCATTTGTTAAATATTCATTCAGTAAAACACGCTAACCTACTCACCCAACACGTGTATTGTAATGAAAGTCTTTGGTTCACTGACTTTGCTTCGCGCGTTTGTTATTGCTGCGTGAAGAGCTGGCGCCGCAGAGCGCGGGAATGGAGAGCTGGCGCCCGGCTCGTGCCTCTAGCCGCTAATTAGTTACATGTAGCAGCTTGGCGGGGGAGAAATTCCTCTCGGGCGGTGGCGCAAAATGGGCGATATTGGATTGGCCGCTCGTTATGCGCAGTGCCCAATATTCAGTGCTATTGCAGTTTGGTGGTGGTGGTGGTTTTTTTATATATATATGTTTGTTATTGGGGAAGCTGCTCTCTTACAGTAACGGTTGAGTTTGTCTTTCTGTGCCCCGCCCGTGTGTAGGCACTAAGGAGAGCGCCTTCATTCAGGCGGTGATGGCGGCGGGACTCGTGCACTCGGTGACTCGCGCGTGCAGCGCCGGCAACCTGACCGAGTGCTCGTGCGACACGAGCCTGCAGAGCGGCGGCTCGGCCGACGAGGGCTGGCACTGGGGCGGCTGCTCGGACGACACCCAGTACGGCATGGTGTTCAGCCGGAAATTCATCCACTCGACCGACAAGCCCTCTGCCGGTGAAATCGGAGGAGAGAAAGAAGCGCGGGCAACCATGATCCTGCATAACAACGAGGCCGGCCGGCAGGTAGGGAGGGGACCCAAGCTCGGCAAGCTAAATTGGCGTCAATGAAAGTGCACAGTCTTTCCCCAAAGTGTGCGTATTTTAACTTGGTACCAAACATAGAATTCACACCGTTGTGATCTGCCGCAAGGTGGAGTCTCATACATGAGATTCTTGAGTCATTTACTAGGGAAGAGTAAGACAAGAAAGACTTGCATTTATATAGCGCCTTTCACCACTTCTGGACCCCAAACTCTTTACAGCCCACGGAGTACTTTTAAAACTGATGTAATGTAGGAAATGTGGCAACCAATTTGTGCACAAGAAGCTCCCACAAACAATAATGTGATAATGACTCGCACATTTTTTTGAGATGTTGATTGAGGGATAAGTAATGGCAAGGACACCAGGGATAGATCCCTGTTATTCTTGAAATAGGCCATGGCATCTTCTACATCCACCTGAGGGGGCAGCTGGGAATTCGGTGTAATATCTCATCCAAAAGACAGCAGTTTCAACAGTGCAGCACTCCCTCAGTATTGCACTAGATTGCCACCTAGATTTTTGTGCTCAAGTCTCTGCAGTGGGACTTGAAGCCACAACCTTCTGAGTTAGAGGGGAGAGTGCTACCAACACTCGGCATAAGGAGGGAGGAAGTGTTGGGTATTCTAAAGGGCATTAAGGTGGACAAGTCCCCAGGTCCGGATGGGATCTATCCCAGGTTACTGAGGGAAGCGAGAGAGGAAATAGCTGGGGCCTTAACAGATATCTTTGCAGCATCCTTAAACACGGGTGAGGTCCCGGAGGACTGGAGAATTGCTAATGTTGTCCCCTTGTTTAAGAAGGGTAGCAGGGATAATCCAGGTAATTATAGACCGGTGAGCCTGACGTCAGTGGTAGGGAAGCTGCTGGAGAAGATACTGAGGGATAGGATCTATTCCCATTTGGAAGAAAATGGGCTCATCAGTGATAGGCAACATGGTTTTGTGCAGGGAAGGTCATGTCTTACCAACTTAATAGAATTCTTTGAGGAAGTGACAAAGTTGATTGATGAGGGAAGGGCTGTCGATGTCATATACATGGACTTCAGTAAGGCGTTTGATAAGGTTCCCCATGGCAGGCTGATGGAGAAAGTGAAGGCGCATGGGGTCCAGGGTGTACTAGCTAGATGGATAAAGAACTGGCTGGGCAACAGGAGACAGAGAGTAGCAGTAGAGGGGAGTTTCTCAAAATGGAGACGTGTCACCAGTGGTGTTCCACAGGGATCCGTGCTGGG
The DNA here is from genome assembly GCF_036365525.1 of Heterodontus francisci. Taxonomy (NCBI): domain Eukaryota; kingdom Metazoa; phylum Chordata; class Chondrichthyes; order Heterodontiformes; family Heterodontidae; genus Heterodontus; species Heterodontus francisci. The sequence goes on along the minus strand of NC_090388.1, from coordinate 32,872,961 downwards.
ACCACTGTTGTTTGTGATATACATTAATGATTTGGAGGAAAGTATAGGTGGACTGATTAGCAAGTTTGCAGACGACACTAAGATTGGTGGAGTAGCAGATACTGAAGAGGACTGTCAGAGAATACAGCAGAATATAGATAGATTAGAGAGTTGGGCAGAGAAATGACAGATGGAGTTCAATCAGGGCAAATGCGAGGTGATGCATTTTGGAAGATCCAATTCAAGAGTGAACTATACAGTAAATGGAAAAGTCCTGGGGAAAATTGATGTCCAGAGAGATTTGGGTGTTCAGGTCCACTGTTCCCTGAAGGTGGCAACGCAGGTAAATAGAGTGGTCAAGAAGGCATACGGCATGCTTTCCTTCATCGGACGGGGCATTGAGTACAAGAGTTGGCAGGTCATGTTACAGTTGTATAGGACTTTGGTTCGGCCACATTTGGAATACTGCGTACAGTTCTGGTCGCCACATTATCAAAAGGATGTGGATGCTTTGGAGAGGGTGCAGAGGAGGTTCACCAGGATGTTGCCTGGTATGGAGGGCGCTAGCTATGAAGAGAGGTTGAGTAGATTAGGATTATTTTCATTAGAAAGACGGAGGTTGAGGGGGGACCTGATTGAGGTGTACAAAATCATGAGAGGTATAGACAGGGTGGACAGCAAGAGGCTTTTTCCCAGAGTGGGGGTTTCAATTACTAGAGGACACGAGTTCAAAGTGAAAGGGGAAATGTTTAGGGGGGATATGCGTGGAAAGTTCTTTACGCAGAGGGTGGTGGGCACCTGGAACGCGTTGCCAGCGGAGGTGGTAGACGCGGGCACGATGGAGTCTTTTAAGATGTATCTAGACAGATACATGAATGGGCAGGAAGAAAAGAGATACAGAACCTTAGAAAATAGGCGACATGTTTAGAGAGAGGATCTGGATCGGCGCAGGCTTGGAGGGCCGAAGGGCCTGTTCCTGTGCTGTAATTATCTTTGTTCTTTGTCTTTGTTTTTTTTTAACAGTAGGTGAGGCAATTTCCTCAAGGGTTTTTTTAAAATCTTGGGAGCATCTTCTCAGTGGTCTGCAATCAAGGCTAAAGAGCCTCACCAACTCTTTATTATGTGGGGGCACCCACAACATGAGATGCAAGTTAACCCATTATCCAGAGTTTGACTGAACCCAACCCTGATGACTCACAGCCAGGATTATATCACTGATGCAGTGGTCACTTCTTCCAGACTTGCCTGCTGGCTGTCAACCTGATATTTGGAGACCATACTCTAGTCTCCAATCACCAGAGCTGTCTGGAGTGGGGCTAGAATCCTTCCCTGTCTGACTCTGAGGCAGGAACACTACCACTACCACTACCAAAGGCTCAATCCAAATTCATGCTATGTTACAATAATTTGAATGGGTTTAATAGGCTCCCACGCCATCTGGATGCTATATTTGTAATGCCTGAATGTTGCAGGCATCACTCAGAATATTAGCAACTTGAATTCTGTGAAAACTTTATCCGTACTGATATCCCTGCATTCTTTGCAAAACACCGTGCAGATATAGCACAAAACTGGTAGGACTGAATGTTTTGAGATTATAATTTGTTTCCCAGGATGAGAAGAAAAAATGCAGACAAGAATTTAAACTTTTCTTGGGAAACTGATCTCACTAAGCACCGCATGTTGAGAATATGTGCGTTGATGAGCTTTACAATTATTCCTTAATTATATCCACAATACATTTACTCTCTTAATAGGTCTGAATTTTCTGGCTTCATTTGACATTCAATCTGTAGTTAATGTTTACTAGATAACAGTTTGGAATCTTACATGCTTATTAATTTAGTTAAAGGTGTGATCTGCATTGTTTATGCTTTACAGTTGTAATAATCATTCTACCAACAATGTAACTAACAATGGTACCATCATAACCTGGTGTCCTGTTTAGGATGTAGTTGATGTCACTTTCATACTGACCTAAAATAGTACCAGTGCCCCAGTACCAGTCTAGCTGCGGTGTCAGTTCTGCTCTGACTCCAGAGTACACAATGGATATATTCACACTGTAATTATAAACTACAAAGCATTTTTGCTGAGCATTAATCATGCAGTTAAAATGTAAATTCAGCTGTAATCCATATTCCGGGATCAATTTGCCACTGGTGCCAAAAGGAGTGACATATCCTGATTGTTTGGGGTAATTTCATGTCTTGGAACCTGATTTACACCACAAATTTGGTGCAAAGGCTTTCCATTGCAATAAACTTGATTGTGAATGCACCGAAGGCAAAGGAAAGCCTCTAGAAGGCAATTTCATGGGACTTTTGAGTTTGCATTTGCATTCCAGCTAAGTGCATGCCACATTTTACAATTTATAAAATCACTTTCCAGTGTTGGACAGCAGAGGCTCCCCTCCCCCACTCATGTTTTAAAAGTAACAATTCAGAGATGGAACTCTGAGCACACGTCAAAGAACACACAAGACATGTTTTGTGGCGGAGCAGTGAAACATGGTTAGCGGTATAACTTCACTGATGTCTATGCTTCGAGGTCAATAGCTGTGGTATAACCACAGCCTTAAAGTAATGAAATGTATGAGTGATTAGCTTTTCTGGTTGTTTTAATTAACTTGGTTCTTAAGCAGTTTTCGAAAAGTTCTGATGTTAACTATCTTTTTGGTGGCTCCTACAGGCAGTGTCCAAATTGATGACTGTAAACTGCCGTTGTCATGGAGTGTCTGGCTCGTGTGCTGTGAAGACTTGTTGGAAGACCATGTCTTCCTTCAACAAAGTTGGCCAATTCCTAAAAGACAAATACGAGCATAGCGTCCAGATCCTGGACAGGTCAAAGAAAAAGGTTCGTCGCAAAGACAAGGTGCAGCGGAAAGTGCCTGTCAACAGAGAGGACCTGGTGCATATTAAAAAGTCACCCAATTATTGTGTGGAAGATAAGAAGGTGGGGATCCACGGGACCAGGGGGAGGCAATGCAACCGCACCTCGCCGGCCGCCGACGGCTGTAATTTGCTTTGCTGTGGCCGGGGATATAATACGCACGTAGTCCGGCATGTGGAGCGGTGCGACTGCAAGTTTGTGTGGTGCTGTTATGTGCGCTGTCGGAGATGTGAGACCATGACAGACGTGCACACCTGCAAGTAGCTGCAAGACATCAATAGAGTGCTAAGCCAAATAGACACAGAACAAGCGTAGCTTGGAGAAGCTTTGGGCTAAAGGAGCATATTAAAGTCAAGTGATCTTATTGGTCTTAATGAGCAGTTGACATATGACAATGTCGAGCAAGCGTAATTCCAAAGAAAACCAAATACGGATGGACAGGACATTCGGTTCAGAAGAAAATATGTCCAATATACTGCAATTTGAACCGAACTGAACCAAGCAAATATTGATGGACTGAAGGACAAGGTCATTTTGTTCAAAAAGACCCTTACCACTGTTATTAAAATAATTTTCAGTGGTCCCTCAAACTACAGAATGCTATAAACATCTCAACAAATATAAAAAGAGCAATAAAGAAAACACAGGAACAGCGAGAATACAGAAATCTTATAGTAGCAGCATTATAACAGAGTTTAAACAGTATAAAGTGCTATACTAACATTCCAAAATGAATATTTGAAAACTTTGTATTTCTATAGGGGTCAATAGCATAACTAATATAAAATAGCTGTACTTTAAATTTGTTCTAAGCCTTTACAAATAATTAAAAACTACAATTGGCTTCCATTGTCTGCAAGTCATGGCATAATATTTACCTCTGGAGGATAAAATCTTCCGAATTGCTGACCATTTAAGTTGGAAATGAAAACATGACATTTACTCCGTGATGACACTGTATTTCAGTTGCATGGCAACTGTGCATCAAAATTTATATTGCTTACAAAGTAAAATTTTAACTTGCTATGCTGAGTTCTAAAAGAATGGCATTTTCATACTTTTTGAAAATATATGTACAGAGAACTTTAGTTTTGGATGACAAACGTACTAACAGCTTATATCTGTAAATATTTAACTTATGCAAACTATGTATAACAATGTCATTCATAATCTCACTGTAAAATGTACAGATTTTCAGTATTCATCTTTACTTCCTCAGTATGTATACTGAAATACAGTAGTGAGTTGATAACATTTAAAACTGTCTATTTTTCCTTTGGTTTTCTGCAGATTACTGGAACTTCAGTATTAGTTTCAGTATTGTAGGAAATATCTTTTGCGAACTGGAAAACAATCAATAATGTTTTGGTGAAACAAATGCATTAACTTTTAGAAGTTACTTTAAATGAAACTAGGCTTGTGTGTAACATTTTACCCAACTTCTCTTAAAACTCTGAATGTGGAGTAGTGATTTGTGAAAAATAGCAAGCTAGCGAAAAATACCACAAGTCCATTTTTTAAAAGAAGGAATTTTAGTTAAATCATGACCTTGGGGTTAAAAGTCTTGGCCTGTTTTATACAGCTTGATGTAAAGATGAAAAATAACAAGTAAAGTAATCTACTGAGAATCAAACACAATTTGACACTTGTCTTACCAGTGAAGTAATTCTCAAACTGAAAACTTTAGTAATGTTGGGATAACGGTCAATGGACTTTCAATTTGCATAATTCGTTCTGATTATGATGCACTGCCAGGATGACATTTCTAAGTCTGCACAATGTTAGTGCACTAGAGGATAATAAATCTATAATGCATATTGTATAATAATAAGCCAGAAAGTAATGGAAAGAAGAGAAAAAAGCTTGTACTGGAGATCTTGCCATCTGCTTCTGCGCATTTTAGGTTGTAGTTCATAGATATGGGTAGTGCCTTTCGTCTGTAATTGTGCTGCTTCAATCTTGCAGCTGTCCATTCAGTATCCATGTAAAATGGCCCAAAAAGGAACATTTTAAACACAGCATTACAATATATAAAAATAAATACTTGTGGTAGAGTTAAAGATAATTTAATGCTATCATTTAGGTAATATCTGGCAAACTTGTCTTCCTGACTTATGATCTCATCTCAACAATTTAAAATGAAGATTCACAATTCATCCATTCTATGTTGATAGACAAATCCTAAAAGCATACAAAATAAATATCTAATATCCTTGTGTTAATTACAAAAGTGTAATCTTTCAATTATTTAGTTAATTGGGTGTGGTATCGATCTGATTGTCAATAAGAAGTATGGTTAACTGTCCTTTCAAACCAGGAGTTGTTGAATCAAAATGATCCTAGCAGCATTCATGCCAAAATCAAAACAAAATTTTCCCTTAAAACTACCAAATAGTAATTGATAACAGATAAACACCACAGACCACAGTGTTCTCATTTCTGACAGGTAATGGGAATTTATAGCAAACAGGAAAAATGCCTCTCACAGCTGAAAGAATATGTAGCATCACTTTGAATTTTTATTTAAACATTTTGCAGATAATGAAACATCTGTTACAGATCTCTTGTAATAAATATTTTCCTGCAGTCCAATGAATTTTTCTCTTGGAGCTATAACTAAACCCTGGTAGGAACTATTTTCATCGTGATGAGCTTATAATAAGATTTGATTGTGTCATATAACATCAAATACTAACTGCAAGTACTTAAAAAAAAAAAAAACTATATGAAGTATTTGCTAAAATAGTAAATATTTTTGGGGAGTTGAGGGGAACAAATATGTAATTGATTTATAAGCAGATTAATTCTATTGACACTAGTATTATGGAACAGACAAGCTATCCCAGAATACTCCAGTGTCAGTTTCTCTGATATTCATTCATACCAGGATCCATGGAGGAGGTTAATGAATAGAATTAGTTTAAGATGTTAACTCCAAAAGCTAATTGCATGAGAGTTATGTGGAGGCAGGTGCACTGACTTCTTTCTATCCCTGTGCCTGAGTTACCTTTTATTATGGATACTAGTCTTTGTAATTTTGTTATTGCTTTACTAATTTTAATTGCAGTGTTTACATTATGTTCTATTGTATCAGTGAAATTATTCTTTATCTGTTTTCAAGTCTCCATCTACTTTAAGATTGCTTTTCTCCCGAAACAACACCAACTCCATCAGGTATCTTGTGCAATATTAGTATTTCTGCTGCAAATTTGTTTCCTAATGACAATTTGTTTCTAGAGTTCAATTTGTTGTAATGCAGATGTTACCCAGACTGAGGATATAATAAATCAATGTCTTTTTTCAGTAATGCATGATATGTGTCTCTCAACAGAGAATAATTCTATTCTAAAGTTAGTGAAAATACAACTAAAACATTTGTAATAAAAGCAACCTAACAATAAAAGCATAACATTCTTTTCTTAAGAGGGCGGTGCAGTGGTTAGCACTGCAGCCTCACAGCTCCAGGGACCCAGGTTCAATTCCGGGTACTGCCTGTGTGGAGTTTGAAAGTTCTCCCTGTGTCTGCGTGGGTTTCCTCCGGGTGCTCCGGTTTCCTCCCACATGCTAAAGACTTGCAGGTTGTTAGGTAAATTGGCCATTAGCAATTGCCCCTAGTATAGGTAGGTGGTAGGGAAAAATATAGGGACAGGTGGGGATGTGGTAGGAATATGAAATTAGTGTAGGATTAGTATAAATAGGTGGTTGATGGTCAGCACAGACTTGGTGGGCCGAAGGGCCTGTTTCAGTGCTGTATCTCTTTTTAAAAAAAAAAAAAATTATGCAATTTTGGCAAAGCTAACAAAATATAGCAGTATTATTGCACTCCAGTTAATTTTTGTATTTTATATGAGGGGTAGAAATTCGTCTGGGCAGTGGCCCAGATCTGGTGGTATCGGTTTGGCTGTCCATTATACACAGCGCCTGCTGTTCAGTTCAGCTACACATCTACCTCGCTGAATATTTTAACAGTCCCCAATTAAATTGCTAAAGCCTGATTAAATAGATACACAATAGATAGAGGTATTTCTGCAGATATTACAGTAGACAGCAAATTTACAAGAAAGAATCCATTATGAAAAGTTGCTTAACTGCAGAATCGCAATCTATGATTATCACTCAAATTACAAAACATCAGTTGTGTTTACTGAAAGGGTGACTTCATGCAAATCATATTAAATATGACTGCTTACTAAAATGTTCTGAGTTCTATTATTGAAAGTTAAAATATCCTTTATTGAGATAGCTGTACAGATTGTTAGTGTCCCAACATGCTGAGCTTCAGAGTAGCTGAATGTGAGCTTTGAACTCACAATTACCCACTTGAGTTCTCCATTACAGAAGTGATGAGATGTTTGGGAGCTTTGCAGGAGTATAATCGGAGAGTGACTCACTTTGAGACACTCTTCTGTACTTTCTTGCGGCTAGTTAAAGAACTTACTAGAGATGCCTGGAAGCAAGCCACATGCCTGTTCTCACCTCCACCAAATAGCGTCTAATACAGGAGGATATGATGTGTAACTAAACTCCTAAAAATCCTGCGATAAAGTTTTGCTTGAAGGCTGCAACTTAACATAAAACAGATAGAATTTAAGCTAAAATCTGGGACTAAATAGGAAATTGGATAAAGAATACAAACCAGCAGGCACTTATTGGAAAAGTGAAGTTGAGGTTGAGGAAGTATTGAGTATCCCAGGGATCACTGATTCAAATGCTTTTATTTCTAATTTACATTAACCACTTGATCTGTTTATATATCATTACTTATTTAATTTGGATTCCAAAAGATACATTCTTGATCTATTTCCTTGTGTTTATATAATTTGATCTTGTGTCTATATTCCAGAGGCAGAGTTTTAGATGCAGAGTTTTGTGGGTCTGTGATCCTGCTGCCAGAATATGGGACCAAATTAACAATGTCATTTTAGCAGAATTCAAACAAAGTAATTACCTCAATAAAAGTACTATTTGATTCAAAAACAGTGCAATTGGTCAAATCACAGACAATGGCAATTTGGGAAGTGGGGACAATTAAAGCTAAGAAGGCAGCCATGGACCTACAAAGTAAGTTGGACAAAATATGTTAGTGGGTAGTGGCAGATGGATTTAATATGAATACAAGTGTAAAGTATAGGAAGAAAATAATTGGGAAGAATAGGCAACATGAATGTTAGGAGGATACATTCACATAATGAATGGTGATCAAACAACTAAGGACAAAGGGAGTGAGAGATCTTGGGTATTAGTAGGCTCAGTAGTTGGGATGTTTAATCACATGAAACAAGCATCCATAAAACAAATTGAATACTAATAATACAGTACAAGTTGAAGGAAGTCCTGCTTGTGCTCCTTACAATTAGCATGGTCAACAGTTCAACTGACTATAAAATATGATTGCATTGTCACCATTCTCCTGACCACAGTTTAGACATACTCTATCAATTATTCTAATAGATGGAGGTGCAAAGCATCAACAGTATCTGCCTCTGTGACAAAATCATAGGCACCAAACGATAGATAAATGAGTGCATATTCTCATACCCAGCCTCCAACTAACATGTTCCAGCATATATTGCAAGCCTCAGTTTCCTCATCAACTAAAGAATGACCAACTGCCTTAAGGATGGTGGAAGAATCAATGCAAGGCATCTTGCAACGCATTGTCCACTTTGATATTCTTGATAGCCACATCCAATATCAAGCAGCAAGCATACTCATCACAATCTGCTTAATCTAGAACATTGTGAGAGAGACTTTGGCGAGAAATCTGAATGCTGACAGGGGAATCCGAGTCAGCTGGCATCATAGAATCACAGAATTTTTACAGCACAGAAGGAGGCCATTTGGCTCTTCATGTCTGCGCTGGCTCTCCGAAGGAGCAATTTACCTAGTGCCACTCCCCCGCCTTCTCCCTGTAGCCCTGTACATTCTTCCTTTTCAGATAATCCAATTCCCTCTTGAATGCTTCAATTCACTCTGCCTCCACCACACTCTCAGGCAGTGCATTCCAGATCTTAACCACTCACAGCGTGAAAACGTTTTTCCTCATGTTGTCATTGCTTCTTTTGCCAATTACCTTAAATCTGTGCCTTCTTGTTCTCAATACTTCCACCAATGGGAACAGTTTTTCCCTATCTGTCCAGACCCCTCAGAATTTTGATTACATCTATCAAATATCCTCTCAACCTTCTCTTCTCCAAGGAAAACAGACCCAACTTCTCCAATTTATGAAACTGAAGTTCCTCATCCCGGGAACCATACTCATGAATCTTTTCTGCATTCTCTCCAATGCGTTCACAGCTTTCCTAAAGTGTGGTGCCCAGAACCGGATGCAATGCTCCACTTGAGGCCGAACCAGTGTTTTATACAAGCTTAACATAATTTCCTGCTTTTGTACTCTATGCCCGTATTAATAAAGCCTAGGATCCTGTATGCTTTATTAACCACTTTCTCAACCTGTCCTGCCACCTTCAATGATTTATGTACATATACACCCAGGTCCCACTGCTCCCACACCCCTTCAAAATTGTACCCTATATTTTATATTGTCTCTGCGTTCTTTCTACCAAAATGAATCACTTAACACTTCTCTGCATTAAATTACATCTGCCATTTGTCCGCCCATTCCACCAACCTGTCTATGGTCCTTTTGAAATTCTACGCTATCCTCCTCAAAGTTTACAATGCTTCCGCAAATTTTTTAATTGTGTCCTGTACACCAAGGTGTGGGGCATTAATATACATCAGGCAGAGCAAAGGTCCTAACACTGACCCTTGGGGAACTCCACTACAAACCTTCTTCCAGTCTGAAAAATATACATTAACCACTACTCTCTGTTTCCTGTCATTCAACCAATTTCATATCCATGTTGCTACTGTCCCTTTTATTCCATGAGCTATAACTTTTCTCACAAGTCTGTTGTGCGGCACTTTATCAAATGCCTTTTGGAAGTCCATGTACACCACATTAACAGCATTAACCTCATCAACCTTCCCCGTTACCTCATCAAAAACTCCAGCAAGTTAGTTAAACATGATTTGCCCTTAACAAATCCTTGCTGGCTTTCCTTAATTACTTCACATTTACCCAATTTTGTCCCGAATTATAATTTCAAGAAGTTTCCCCACCATCGAAGTTAAACTGATTGGCTTCTAGTTGCTGGGCTTCTGTTTACACTTTTTTGAACAAGAGTGTAATATTTGGAATTCTCCAGTCCTCATATATCTCAATGCTCCAAACCTGCAACTATCCCCCCATTTCCCTTCAAATCCATTTCCCAGTTTATCACACATATACCAGTAAAAGCCCTTCCATTGCATGGCAGCAAGTTCTGAACCATTAAGGGTAAATTTGATGGGCATATGGTTTGTGCAGCACAAACTTAAACTATATTAGGACTGTCACTGAAGAAAAAAAAAACGACATTCACTATTTCTCAGCACGTTTCCAAACAACAGCAACCAGGCTGAAGTTGGAATCCACGAGAATCCCCAGCTAACAGTATGAATCAACCAAATGGGGCAGATGTTCTTTGTATCTTCCGATAAATACCTTTGAGATTCCAATTAAGCCATGCAAAGCCATGATACCTCTCCTGGGGGCACCCATCACCTTATTCTACTGGTTAGTCCTTTGTTCAAGATGGTGAATAGAGCACAACAAATTTTCCAATGACACAATATTATCTGCAAAAGTAGTACTGCAATTTTTTTCAGAAATGTCTGGATCCAGCTGTCCTTTATGTTAACATACAATACATCATTGATGAAGACAGTTTATAACTCTGTCTCACTTCTCTTTCAAGTGATATAGGCTTTGTGAATCTGTCACCTGCTCTTACATGATTCTTGGACTTGAAGTACAATGCAAGATTTGACTCTGTATTCCCATAATATCCAGCTGCTTCACAAATGCTGCACGAGACACTACGTTACAAAAATTAATGTAAGGTGGAGAGGGCTGGGATGTCTTCCCTGATTCTTAAGACACTCTATAATCTTGTATAAAGCCACAACTTGCACATTCCTAAGGAATGAAATCTAATCTTTTCCTTTTTGATTTCTCTGGTGGCTTCCAAATAATCAAATATTTATTTTAGTGGCAGGGTGTTAACATGCTACTTCTGACTTCTAAACATTTCTTTTTCTGTAATGTTAAGATTTATTTCTGCATCACAGTACATGAGCTGAAAACTTTTTATAAAACTTACCAGCCAGGCAGCCTGAACTCTCTGCTAACATTACGATCTGAAGAAATGCCCGATGCCATTTAGGTAATTTTGTATAGCTCTGTCATTTCTGTCAATAAAATAATCTAGTACGATGCACTAACACTTCAAATGTAAGTTATGATTTTTGGTTCATGCTGTCTTCCACAAGCTCATCTTTGAGCATTCATGCAAGAATATTTCTTGAAGCAAGAGCTATTTTCAAAACACAGATTTTGTATAATAGGGTGACAAATTTAATAATATTTCAGAATAATTTGCAACATTTCAATTGACACAATTGTTTGAAAATTCAATTCTTATATATTTGTATCAAGGTAAATATTTGTAAATATTTAATGTATGACTGAATAAGTGCATGACTGAATAAAATGATTTTTTTTAATGACAATAAATTGATGCAGCATTACATTCCTTCTACTGTAGGAAATTGTTATTAATACTTTTTGAATATAGAGTTCTGATGAAGATGAAAGGAGAAATACCACCATTTTACAGAAATCTAAAAAGACGTAAAATTTGGACATAACAAGACCTAATAAATTATTTGGTATACCAATATAAATAGAAAATTCTGGCACGGTGCAAATATAAATTCTGGGGGCAATTTCAACTCAACTTGCCGGTGTAATGCTGCTTTTACACCCTGCCCATTAGAGCCAATTTTAACCTAACCTGCCAGTCAGGAAACTGACAGGCTTGGGTGCAGTCTTGGTTTTACTCTCCATTGACGTTACTAAGTAATAAGTAATATTGGGAAGGGTCTAAAATCAGCATTCTGCCTGATTCGGTGGGTTTCCCCCCCTGCAAGTTAGGTTAAAATTGTGCCCTATGTCTCTATCCAAGGACTTACTATAGAATGTTTGAAATTCCATTTGGACACAAACAAAAATAAATTACAATGTATGAGACTTTTCAGTCCTCGTCTGCAGAATGATCTTTTACTCTTTTCACAAATTTCCAAAAAAAAATCACATCAGAGAATATCTGTATCCTATTGCAATGCAGTAAAATCTATTAACATAAATATAAAAGATGCAAAATCCATGCTTATGCACATTTTAAAGCTCTGTTTCCTTTCTCACAAAGCTGAAACTGTAACAATGCAACACAATTGATGAGCTGATGCCCTCTGGTGATAAATGAGCAGTCATACGAACATATGAATTAGGAGCAGAAGTAGGCCTTTCGGCCCCTCAAGCCAGCTCTGCCATTCAAAAAGATCGTGGCTGATTTGTTTGTGTTTCGAATTCTACACTCCCATCTATCCCCGATTACCTTTGATTCCTTTGCCTAACAAGAATCTATCTACCTCCCCCTTAAAAATATTCAATGACTCTGCCTCCATCACCCTCTGAGGCAGAGTTCCAAAGTTGCACAACCCTCAGAGAGAAAAAATTTCTCCTCATCTCTGTCCTAAAAGGGCGATCCCTAATTTTAAAACAGTGCTCCCTAGCTCTGCACTCACCCACAAGAGGAAACATCCTTTCCACAGCCACCTTGTCAAGATCGTTCAGGATCTTATAAACCTCAATCAAGTTTTCTCCGGGTGCTCCGGTTTCCTCCCACAATCCAAAAGACTTGCAGGTTGGTAAGTAAATTGGCCATTATAAATTGCCCCTAGTATAGGTAGATGGTTGGGAAATATATAGGGACAGGTGAGGATGTGGTAGGAATATGGGATTAGTGTAGGATTAGTATAAATGGGTGGTTGATGGTCGGCACAGACTTGGTGGGCCAAAGGGCCTGTTTCAGTGCTGTATCTCTAAACTAAACTAAACTAAGTCTCCCCTCACTCTTCTAAACTCCAGTGAAAACAAGCCCAATCTGTCCAACCTTCCCTCATAAGACAACCTGCTCATTCCAAGTATCAATCTAGTAAACCTCCTCTGAACCACCTCCAATACCGTTACATCCTTCCTTAAATAAGGAGACCAAAATTGCACACAGTATTCGAGATGTGGTCTCACCAATGCTCTGTATAACTGAAGCATAACATGCTTACTTTTATTTTCAATTCCTCTCGTAATAAAGGATAGCATTCCATTAGCTTTCTTTATTACTTGCTGTACCTGCCTACTAACTTTTTGTGACTCATGCACTATAACACCTAGATCCTTCTGCACCTCAGAATTCTGCAGTCTTTCTCAGTTTAAGTAATACTCTGCTTTTTTATTCTTCCAAAGTGAACAACTTCACATCTTCCCACATTACTCCATCTGCCAGATTTTTGCCCACTCAACCTGTCTATATCGGTCTGCAAGCTCCTTATGTCCTCTTCACAACATACTTTCCTACCTATCTTTGTGTCATCTGCAAATTTAGCTACCATGCCATCACTCCCCTCATCTAAGTCATTGATATAAATTGTAAAAAGATTGAGGCCCCAGCACAGACCCCTGCGGGATTCCATTCGTCACATCCCGTCACTCAGAAAAGGACCCACTTATGCATACTCTCTGTTTTCTGCCAGCCAGCCACCTTCTATCCATGTTTATATGTTACCCCCTACACCATGAGCTCCTATTTTGCGCAATAACCTTTTATGTGGCACCTTGAAAAATACCTTCTGGAAATCCAAGTACAGTACGTCAACGGGCTCCCCTTTATCCACAGCACATTTTACTCCGTTAAAGAACTCCAATAAATTGATTAAACATGATTTCCCTTACACAAAACCATGCTGACTATTCCCAGTCACATTCACATGGTCATGGTGTGGCTCCTGATTACGTCAACATTAACAGGAAGGGCTTCTGCTCACACAAAGAATCACCCTGGCCCATTACTTCCTCCAATTTGTCAAAATTACAGGCAGATGACAGAAACTCAGATTTCATTTCTGACTATGTAGATCCTAGTTTGAAGATTACTGACATACGTCTCTATAATTCTTAGATGACAAGCTAAGGTGAGGGTGTCAACTTCTGCCTCCTGCTAAAGATGACGCAGACTCAGAATATGAATGAGCAATTTACTGGCTAAGTAATCTTGAGTAACTGCAAAGGTGGGAATAGGTAAAATAAAATGAAAATGTCAGCACTGTTAGTAATTCATCTGAATTGCATACAGACATAAAGCATCATTATTATTGTCCTCAGTAAATATTGTGATATTTTTTGCAAAGTCTTTAAGTCATAAGAAGTTGTGACTGCAGTTGAAAGTTAATGAAAGACACAGAGCCCTCTTTAAAACTGAATTTCAGTAACTAATCATAACATGGTCATTGCTTGTCTTTACTCATCAAAGCTGGTTAAGCACTGACATAAGGTCAAAATGTACACATGTACATTTGTACAATGTACACGGCCGTCCATGTCTCCGTTATAAAGACGTCTGCAAACGCGACATGAAATCGTGTGACATTGATCACAAGTCGTGGGAGTCAGTTGCCAGCATTCGCCAGAGCTGGCGGGCAGCCATAAAGACAGGGCTAAATTGTGGCGAGTCGAAGAGACTTAGTAGTTGGCAGGAAAAAAGACAGAGGCGCAAGGGGAGAGCCAACTGTGCAACAGCCCCAACAAACAAATTTCTCTGCAGCACCTGTGGAAGAGCCTGTCACTCCAGAATTGGCCTTTATAGCCACTCCAGGCGCTGCTTCACAAACCACTGACCACCTCCAGGCGCGTATCCATTGTCTCTCGAGATAAGGAGGCCCAAAGAAGAATACACATGTACTGTCATACACTGCCCCCTAAAGTTTATATTTGGGAAATATTTATTCTAAATATAAATGCATCGCAGGTTTAAATTTAACATTAATTTGAAATCCAGAAGAGTTCAAAATCTTAAAATGTACACAATTAATACCTAACTTGTAGAAATACTAATGAACAAATTATAGACTATAGTAAACAATTAGAATTAAAGGCTGCAGTTACTGCTTTGTGATGGATCGTGAGAAGTGTGCTGTGCCTGGATTTATTTATATTGTTGATAGTATTTTGCTGTGTGTCATGCTGTCAGAAAGCAAGGAAATCTGTGAGCTGAATTTTCGCCATGGAGGTGGGAAACAGGAGTCAGGATTCTTTTTGGGTCAGGTACCCACATCCAGTGGGAAACAGTTTTCACGGGAGTGAGCCCTTAATTGATATGGAAACGGGTTCCCTGTCCAATTTGAGGCAGTGGGGGTGTGAACGGAGGCGGGTCAGATGAAGTGGGGAACTGATTTGACTACCCATGGCTGAGTTTGCTGGTTGTCCTAAGGCGGAAATCTGCTGATTGTGCCAAAGCCTTCCACAGCACAAGAGGGAAAAGAGAAGTCACCGGAGAGCCGAAGGCCTGGCACTCGGGGCAGGGCTGCCCTGTGCTTCATTGATGCCGATCTGGATCTAATGTTGGAATATGTATAAACGATGACACTTTAAGCCAGACATCTGGGACTCCTTATATTGCTGCCATGACAGGATAACTGGTATAAGGTGGTGAAAGAGCTAACGGGATCCTCCATGGCGAGGACATGGTCTCTGGGCAGATGTGCTTCATTCATTGACAGTAAGTGATTAGAAGTCCCAGGCTGCGTCTTCCATGCATGTGTTAGCATATGTATCTCAGACATCCTTCCATGCCATGCCCCTCAGTCTGGGTCAGAAAGGATCAGTTGAAACGTTCCTGGATCAGAGATCCCTGACATTCATGGCAGCCTCACGAGCGTTTCACACCCCAAGTCATGCCCAGCCACCTCATTGTGTAGCTGGGGCATCTCTCTGTTCAGCATCATCTCTCTCCACCTCCTCTCTCTGCTTCTGCTCCTGTTCCTCCCCCGATAAGCTGTCTCTTTCAAGGGTCTCACCATCCTCAAGGTCCACACCTCTCTGGAGGGCCATCGTGGAGAACACGGCAGGCCACCACAATGACTGACAGCCTTACAGGAGGGTATTGGAGGGCACCACCTGACCAATCCAGGCACCAGAATCGCATCTTCAGAAGCCCGATGGGCCTGCTCAATCATTGTCCTAGTGAGCCAGTGGCATTTGTTGCATCACCCCGTGCCTCTATCTGGAGCTCCCGTAGAAAGGTGAGTAGCTATGTCTTCAAGGAATATCCCTTGTCCCCTAGGATCCATCCACGCACTTTGGGGGTTGAAGTGAAGATCTGAGGCAACCTGGAATGGCAAAGATGAAGGAGTCATGGGGTTTGCCACATTGAGGATGCTCTTGTTGTGGTTGCAAACCGGATGGACATTAACAGGAAGGGCTTCTGCTCCCTCAATGAATCACACTGGCCAGTCTCTCGGTGCTTTGATGGCTACATGGGTGCAACTGATGATGCCCTTCACCGAGGGGAATCCAGTGATGTTGGCGAAACCCAATGCCCTCTGTCCCGGTGAGGCCACGTCTGTTGTGAGAGGAATGTACTGTCCAGCTCTGACAAAAAGGGCATCAGTGACCTGCGAAATGCAGTGGTGTGGTGCCATTTGCAAAATGCCACTAAGGTCTGCAGCTAATCCTTGGAAGGAGCCAGAAGCGAAGAAGTTCAAGTCACACTGACTTTGACGACTACTGACAGGGCATGGCGACCAGTGCTGTGAGGTACGAGGTCTTCAGTGACAAGATCTCTGTGACCTTCTGCCTGGAGAGTTGGAATCCCCTGTAGCATTGGGTCTCAGTTGTCTCTAGATAGCTCCGTCTGCGGCTGCAGATCCTGTGTTGAGGGTTTGGCCTCCATTGCTTTCCTGCCCCTCTTTCCTCTCCCATACCATCCTGCTACTCGGAGTACTGCACTTCCTGTTGAGGGCGTCACCCCTCATTGCCACAGGGCCAAAATCTTACAGTTGTGTCTCCATTGCCAGCTGCAGCCTTCCTTTTGGACAGGTTCTCATCCTATTGTGATTGGCAAACTTTCTCCTGCTCTTCTGGCCCCATGATGCCAGGGTGTGACGACCCTGTTCAATGCCCAAATGCTGAGTGCCCACTCTCCTCACCACCTGCACAGCACCAAGGAGACCTCCTGTCTAAATGCCAAGTCCTCCTTAGTCCCACTGACTCTACGTGGCTGGGTTAATTCCCTGAGGCAGCCGCCTCTCTTCAACTGGTCAGCAATGAAACACATGCGCCACATTCAAGGTTCGAACCTCCCCTTCTAACAAGTTCTTAAGGAGCTGCTTAAGTACATTAATTGGCCTCAATCGGCAGGTGGCCAGGATCAACCTCCCGCCCTGCCCCTGCCCTGGTGAACATTGCTGGCGCCAGAAACAGAGTCTTGAAACTGACATGCTGGCCAACACCAGTATTTTCGGGCCCCCCACCTCCATTTCTAACCTGAGGGGAGGAGGTGGGGGCAAAAGCACAGCCTTGCATAATCATGCTATGCTCCATGTGTAATTCTTTTTAGTATGCTAGAAAATCACAGACAGGATCAGGTTAAAATACATTTATAAAATTCACAAGACATTTAATGAAGTTTCAGATCGGCTGGAGTTCTACTGCATTTGTTACAAAGTCAAACTGTTATGTGAGGAGGGTTTGTAGGGGAGGTTTGCATTCAGTGCTGTAACATAGTGATTATGTAGTATAACTACATCTTAATAGAACACTTTTTTATTAATATCTCTGAAATAAACATGCTACGTGTAATAGAATATCAGTATTTACAGATGTTCCTTGCTGAAACAAATGTCAGTGTTTCATATCAATTTCAGTATGTTATTTAGAGACATTTCCTTAACAATCATTTCTGATAATTAACACAATAGACAACCACTTCAATCCAGGCTATTCTATCCATGGCTTTGAAGATGGAATTTGTAACCAGATGCAAAATGCTGTTGTTATGTGTTTTAAATCGTAATGAAGTTATTTATTTATTGGAATTACAAAATATCCAAGAACAATTCATGGGGCAATTTTCCAACTTCACATTGTCGTTAGGGAGCCTCACCTCTCAGGATTGCATATTGTAATCTGGAGTCTTGTGTTCAATTCTGGGCACCACACCTTAGGAGGCCTTGGAGTAGAGGTGTGCAAAGGAAACCCAACGCAAGCCCGAATTCCGGACCCAGAAGTCCGACCTCACCCGACCCGCACCAGGCACATGTCGTCGGGACCCATCAGGGTCGGGTCGGGTGGCAGGCTTTTACATCAGTACATGGGTAAAGGCCTGCTACCCAACCTGACTCCAACGGGATCCGACGGCATGTGTCGGGTTGGGTCGGGCTTCCGGGTCCGGAATTCGGGCTCGCGTTGGGTTTCCTTTGCACACCTCTACCTTGGAAGGAGTGCAACCTAGATTTACTAGAATGATATCTGAACTCCAAGGGTTAAATTTTGAGGAGAGATTACACAAGTTAGGGTTGTACTCTGGAATTTAGAAGATTAAGGAGTGGTTTGATTTAAGTTTTCAAGATACTAAGAAGAACAGAGAGGGCAGATGGAAACTATTTCTGCTGGTTGGGGAGTTGAGGGTTAGGGGCCATGGTCCAAAAATTAGAGGCGGGTCTTTCAGGAGTGAGGTTAGGAAACACTGCTATACACAAAGGGGGGTAGCAGCTTGGAAATCTCTTCCGCAAACAGCAGTTGATGTTGAATCAATTGTTAATTTTATATCTGAGATTGATAGATTTCTGTTAATCAAAGGTATTAAGGGATATGGGGGAAAAAGCGGGAGTGGGGAGTTAGGTTGAAGTGATTTATGACTTTAGCCCCATATAGGGATTAAACCAAATGAAGCGTACATCCCTATGAGTCTCCTTTAATTAAGTTCAAACTAGACAGATTCCTACAGACACCTGTCTAGGTCTGAAAAACTGAACTAATCTTCCCTCAAAGAAAGAAAACTAACAGAGAATATTACTATCTTTCGGATAGCCCATTTTATAATAATTATAGCTAAGTCATAAATATCCCAGATATTATAAGGATCTGGGAAACTCTCTTCAATAAGTATCTCCCCACTTAAGGAGACACAGAGAGGGGGTTCTTGTAGTTGTATACAGAATGCTACATGTGACAATTTATTAACTTTCATATATTTATTAAAGAATTGAACATGCAATACACATTAAGTGGCGAAGTATACTACAATATCAAAGATTACTAAGAGATGTAAAATATAATCGTATTTCTAAAATAGAATCCAGAAGTTCAGCCTTAACAATGTTACAGCAAAATATCATAGAATATCCATCAAAATTCAAAGTAAACTGTTACCTTAAATTCCTAGAGTAAGTCTCCTGCTTAACAAGACAAAACACTCGGTTAAGAGCAGAATTCTCTTGTCATGCAGCCAGCCGTTCTTACTGTAGGTTGCGAAGCATTGATGAGGAATTTTAATATTTCTGATACTTCAGTTCAAAACTCTCATGTTTATACTGTTTCTAATCTATTAACTCATCTTTTGGAATGTAGGTGTTACCTTTCTGTACGTGTTTTTCGCGCTTTAATTATCCGTATATGGTAATATCATTAGCTACCTAAGCAGAAAACGTAATAATCTCTGGATTACTACCTGAGCCATGTTCAAATTGGCGTAGGGTTAATAAGATTAAAGAGGTAAACGCATGGCTCAGAGATTGGTGTGGGAGAAATTGGGTTCCAATTCATGGGGCATTGGCACCAACACTGGGGAAGGAGAGAGCTGTTCTGTTGCTCCATTTGAACCATGCTGGGACCATGTCCAAGCGACTCATATAACTAGG